>NC_053026.1:325137359-325260603 GCF_003073215.2 Triticum urartu
CCGGCCAGGGCTATCCTGATAAAGAGAGAGACTTTAGTGAATTCAGAATATCACCGAAGGGCGAGTGCTGAAAGATGTCCGCGGCGGTGAACTCCATGATCGGCGCCCAATCGGGTTCGATCGGTAGGGGCGCGGAGAGCTCGTAGTCTGGGGAGGAGTCCAGCTCCTTGGAGTCACGGGCTTCGCAGAGAATAGGGCTGGTGTTCGGCTCGATCGCCATAGAGATTGCAGCCCCCGAGGCGGTGTCCAACCACCCATCCTCAATTGGTGCAGTTGGCTCCGAATTAAGGGTTGGAGCTGATGCGGGTGCGGCCTCCAGAGCACTGTTCGGCGGCAGAGCTAGATCATGCCCATCGTGACAGTGCGGCGCGCTCGGCTGTGGCTCGAATCCGTCGAAGATCAAGTCTCCGCGGAGGTCGGCTGTGTAGTTCAAACTTCCAAATCTAACCTGATGGCCAGGGGCGTAGCTTTCGATCTGCTCTAGATGACCAAGCGAATTGGCCCGCAGTGCAAAGCCGCCAAATACGAAGATCTGACCGGGGAGAAAAGTCTCACCCTGGATCGCATCGTCGTTGTTTATCAGAGGAGTCATCGGGCCTAAAAGTGACGACACAGAGGAACTCTCAATGAAAGCACCAATGTCGGTGTCAAAACCGGCGGATCTCGGGTAGGGGGTCCCGAACTGTGCGCCTAGGGTCAATGGTAACAGGAGACAGGGGACACGATGTTTACCCAGGTTCGGGCCCTCTCTATGGAGGTAATACCCTACTTCCTTCTTGATTGATCTTGATGAATATGAGTATTACAAGAGTTGATCTACCACGAGATCGTAATGGCCAAAACCCTAGAAGTCTAGCCTATATGATTCTGATCATGGTCCCTACGGACTAACCCCTCCAGTTTATATAGACACCGGAGGGGACTAGGGTTATACAAAGTCGGATACAGAGAAAGGAATCTTCATATCTGAACGCCAAGCTTGCCATCCACGCCAAGGAGAGTCCCATCCAGACACGGGTGAGAGTCTTCGGTCTTGTATCTGCATAGCCCATCAGTCTGGCCCATGTCCAACAGGCCGGACGCCCGAGGACCCCTTAGTCCAGGACTCCCTCAACAACCACATGCTAAGAAGCCCAAGATCCAGGAGGTACATGATCATCAACCCAGTCCCAAGGTGTCAGAAGAGGGCCCTGCTCCCATTCCTATCAATGTTATGCAGAATCTTGGTGCTTCTTTGGGCATCCCGCCAGAGAAACTAATAGTGGAGCAGCTTATGGCTGAGCCCAAGAAGACTTGCCACACCAATGTGCCCAATTATAAGTGAAATACTTTGTTTTAGTTCAGGGAGGCAGGCCCTTTGTCCTGTCATTTATTTTCTTTTAGGTTTCTTCTATGTTCTATCAGACTTGTGTGAGTGCTCAGTGGGTTCTGAGGATGATCTAAACTATCTATTGCAGTGTTCTGATTATGATGTGTGCCAGTATTATTATGTGATACTGTGTATGGCTCCTTATCTTTCCGAGTTTTATAATGTGTGCATCTATTAATAAAGATTGGAAAGTACTCTGTTGGAATGTTAGAGGGCTGAATTCTGAAATTAGACAAAGGGTTGTGAGGGAGTCCTGGATTAGGGGGTGTCCGGATAGCCGGACTTTACCTTCGGCTGGACTCCTGGACTATGAAGATACAAGATTGAAGACTTCGCCCGTGTCCGGAAGGGACTTTCCTTGGCGTGGAAGGAAAGCTTGGTGATACGGATATGTAGATCTCCTACCATTGTAACCGACTCTGTGTAACCCTAGCCCTCTCTGGTTCTATATAAACCGGAGGGTTTTAGTCTGTAGGATGAACAACAATCATACCATAGGCTAGCTTGTAGGGTTTAGCCTCCTTGATCTCGTGGTAGATCTACTCTTGTACTACCCATATCATCAATATTAATCAAGCATGACGTAGGGTTTTACCTCCATCAAGAGGGCCCGAACCTGGGTAAAACATCGTGTCCCCTGCCTCCTGTTACCATCTGCCTTAGACGCACAGTTCGGGACCCCCTACCCGAGATCCGCCGGTTTTGACACCGACATTGGTGCTTTCATTGAGAGTTCCTCTGTGTCGTCACTTTTAGGCCCGATGACTCCTCTGATAAACAACGACGATGCGATCCAGGGTGAGACTTTTCTCCCCGGTCAGATCTTCGTATTTGGCGGCTTTGCACTGCGGGCCAATTCGCTTGGTCATCTAGAGCAGATCGAAAGCTACGCCCCTGGCCATCAGGTTAGATTTGGAAGTTTGAACTACACAGCCGACCTCCGCGGAGACTTGATCTTCGACGGATTCGAGCCACAGCCGAGCGCGCCGCACTGTCACGATGGGCATGATCTAGCTCTGCCGCCGAACAGTGCTCTGGAGGCCGCACCCGCATCAGCTCCAACCCTTAATTCGGAGCCAACTGCACCAATTGAGGATGGGTGGTTGGACACCGCCTCGGGGGCTGCAATCTCTATGGCGATCGAGCCGAACACCAGCCCTATTCTCTGCGAAGCCCGTGACTCCAAGGAGCTGGACTCCTCCCCAGACTACGAGCTCTCCGCGCCCCTACCGATCGAACCCGATTGGGCGCCGATCATGGAGTTCACCGCCGCGGACATCTTTCAGCACTCGCCCTTCGGTGATATTCTGAATTCACTAAAGTCTCTCTCTTTATCAGGATAGCCCTGGCCGGACTATGGTCAGCAAGGTTGGGGTGCGGATGATGAAGAAATTCAAAGCCCCCCCACCACCCACTTCGTAGCCACTGTTGATGATTTAACCGACATGCTCGACTTCGACTCCGAAGATATCGACGGTATGGATGCCGATGTAGGAGACGATCAAGAACCAGCGCCTATAGGGCATTGGAAAGCCACCTCGTCGTATGATATATACATGGTGGACACCCCAACAGAAGGCAATGTCGATGGAACAGCAGAGGATGACCCCTCCAAGAAGCAGCCTAAGTGCCGGCGTCAGCGGCGCCGCTCTAAATCCCGCCAAAGCAAAAATGGTGATTCCGGCACGGGAGATAATAACACCCCGGACAGCGCCGAAGACAACCGCCTCCAGCAAGATTCAGCACAGGAGGATGGAGAAGCCAGCCCTCATGAGAGAGCGGCAGACAGAGAGGTCGAGTACGATAATTATATGCCTCCCTCCGAAGACGAGGCAAGCCTCGACGACGACGAATTCGTCGTGCCGGAGGATCCCGTCGAACAAGAGCGTTTCAAACACAGGCTTATGGCCACGGCGAGCAACCTCAAGAAAAAACAGCAACAGCTTAGAGCTGATCAAGATTTGCTAGCCGACAGATGGACTGAAGTCCTCGCGGCCGAAGAGTATGAACTCGAACGCCCTTCCAAGAGCTACCCAAAGCGCAGGTTGCTACCCCGATTAGAGGAGGAAGCACCTAAACCTACATCACCAGTGCATGATGCGGCCGACCGGCCACCCCGTGGCCGCGACAGAGAGGCCTCTTAGCCCTCCACTCAAGCCGCACCCCGGCGCCGCTCAAAAAATACCAAGGCACGGGTAAATGCGCCAAACCTGCGAGATATATTGGAGGACAAGGCAAGGCAAACAAGATCGATCTACGGATCGCGTGGGCACCCCACAGCACGAGACGGTAATCATCACTCCAGATACAGTAAATCCGGCCGGGCCGAACACAGTAGACAAAGCTCGTTTGAGCTGCGTCGTGATATAGCCCAATACAGAGGCGCCGCACACCCACTATGCTTCACAGATGAAGTAATGGGCATCGATCCCTCGAGGATTAAACCCACTACAATGACCTTTAAAGGCATCATACCAGGTGTAGAGGCCAACTATACAGGCTCAGTTACACTTGAAGTGGTTTTCGGATCTCCGGATAATTTCCGAAGCGAGGAGTTAATCTTCGACATAGTCCCATTCCACAGTGGCTATCACGCAGTGCTCGGGCAAACCGCATTTGCCAAGTTCAATGTGGTGCCGCACTACGCATACCTCAAGCTCAAGATGCCAGGCCCTCGAGGATTCATCATAGTCAATGGAAACACCGAATGCTCTCTCCGAACGGAGGAGCATACGGCGGCTATCGCAATAGAAGTACAAAGCAGCCTCTCAAGGCAATTCTCCAGTCCGGCCATTAAACGTCTGGACACTGTCAAGCGCGCCTGGAGTAACCTACAACAAGACCGCCTGGCACGTTCCGAGCAAGCGTAGCAATGCGGCCCCAACCCCAGCCCTCGTGAACTTGCGAAACCAGTGTTGCGCGTACATAACTACGCTCTGGAAATACCATGGGCACAGGGGGAGGGGAACCATCACGGCACGCCCGAAACGCAGCTTAAAACACACTAGGGGCTGCCGATTTCTTAATTTTCTCTTATTTTCAGGACTCCATTCTTCGGAAGGCTTGTCCGACAGTACAATTGCCGCACAAACGATACAACCAGGGAAGCAGAAAGCTATGCCGCACTATGGAACTCTAAGGTGGTCTCTATAACGAGCAGTATACCTGTTTCACTTAACATTCCGCAGCTCGCCCCTGGAAAGGACATGTTAAATAGTCCCATCTTTTGCTTATTGCACTATTTGTATCGTTCTGCTTTAATCGCAGCTTTTTTAAATAAACAATGCATAGCTTCCGTCTATTATCGCATTACTCTTTTTTACGAATATATGTTCATTAATGACATGTTGCACCCGTAAACTTTGGTACGACCAATATGCCAGGGGCTTAACTACCCCACAATACGGTGTGAGAAGTCCGAACACTTTCACAAGTGCGGCACCCCGAACTTATAGCATTATATGCATCGGCTCCGAATCATGTCTTGGGTCAATAGTTGGGTTTGCCCGGCTCCTATGTTTTGGTACCTTACGTTCCGTTATATCAGCTAAGGTAGCACTAGGAGAACTACTACGATTGTGCCCCAGTTGAGCTGGGCTAAGCACCTCAGTAGAGAAAGCTGAAACTGACCGTCATGATGAGGCAAGAGCTGGTCGCTGTTCGAGAGGTTTTCGAGTCCCTAAAGACTTATGCCGCTTAGAGCGAGGAGTCGACTTTGTCTGGCCTAGGCGTGGATAGCGCCCCGAACTCGGTCTTCCGAACACTAGGGGCTTCACCGAAATTTAAAATTATAGAATTCTATGGCTAAGTGAGAGTGTTCAAGCATTATAGTCCGATTGCATTGTTCATTGTGTTGAGCGCCTCCCTCGAAGGACCCAAGAATGGGAAAAAGAGCGCTCATGTTTATCCCGAACACCCCAGCACTCGTGGCATGGGGGCAGAGGCCGACGACTCACCATCACTCAAATTTGATAAATGGTCGCACAGAAGGTAATATTTTAAATTCAAAAGGCATTGCTTAGCGCACATGAACAATATTTCAGCGCACAGGACAAAAGCAGCGAGTTTACTGAAAAATTACATCCCTGGAACATTCATCCGCCATAAGGCGGGCACCCTTCAGAACGCCCTCATAATACATCTCGGGCTTGCAATGCTCCTTGCCCGGTGGTGGCCCGTCCTTCACAAGCTTCTCAGCATCCAGCTTGCCCCAGTGCACCTTCGCACGGGCAAGCGCCCTACGGGCACCCTCGATGCATACGAAGCGCTTGATGACTTCGAGCCTTGGACAAGCCTCCACCAGCCGCCTCACCAGCCCGAAGTAGCTCCCAGGCATGGCATCTCCAGGCCACAACCGGACTATGAGGCCATTCATGGCCTGTTCGGCCACCTTATGGAGCTCGACCAGCTGTTTCAGCTGGTCTCTTAAGGGCACCGGGTGTTCGGCCTCAGCATACTGAGACCAGAACACCTTCTCCGCCGAGCTTCCCTCCTCGGCTCGGTAGAAGGCGGCGGCATCCGACACGCTACGGGGAAAGTCTGCGAATGCTCCTGGAGAGCTCCGGATTCGGGTAAGTAACAAGTAATTCACCTTTACGTGCTTGCTTTGCATAAAGAATGCCTTACCCGCCGCTATCCTTTTTATTACCTCAACCTCCTGGAGGGCCTTCTGGGCTTCGGCCTTGGCAGACTTGGCATCTTGAATGGCTGCCGCGAGCTCAGACTCTCGCGTCTTCGAGTCAAGCTCCAAACTCTCATGTTTTTTCATGAGAGCCTGGAGCTCTTGCCGCACCTCGCCAACCTGCGTCTCATGCTTCTCCCGCTCCGTGTGCTCCGTGGCCGCCCTCTTCTCGGCCTCGGACAGCGCTTGCTTAAGGGTCGCCACCTCAGTTGTGGCCCCTAAAATAGCCACGTTAATCCTGTCACTTTTTGCAATTGCACCTTTCACATATTTAAATCAGGTATTTCTTACCTTCCTTCTCCTTGAGCTGCTGCTTGGCTAGGCCGAGCTCTTGCTCGGACCGCTCGAGGTTCTGCTTCAGCGTGCCCACCTCTGCAGTCAGTGCGGCGGATGCTAGCAGTGAAGCCTGCATACGCATATTGACTTACTTTTGTTAGACTCCTGCGAATGTTATTAGATCCTCTATTCGGCTTTTCTTTCCAAACGCCAGATAGAGCATCAGGGGCTACTATCTATGCGGTAATATTTTTTACATATCTTTTACTTACCTCAAAGCCTGTTAGAAGGATGGCACAGGCTTCAATCAGTCCGCTCTTGGTGGACTGAACCTTCTGGATCACCGCACTCATAACAATGCGGTGCTCCTCGTCGATGGAGGCGCCGTTAAGCACCTCCAGCAAATTGTCCGGTGCCTCTGGTTGGACGGAGGTCACAGGCTCGGTAGGCTTGCTCCTTTTGAAAGGAGGCTGCCTACCGGAGTCTGGAACCGTTAAAGGTTCCAGCGCGGTGTCCGGATCAAGGCCGGACTTGGAGCCCTTGGGGGTTCTATCCCCTTTACGCCTGGAGTCCGGGAGGTCGCCTTGCGGCGCCTCCAGGACCACCTCCTCCTGGCTTGGAACCTGTTGGGACGCCACCTCGGCGTCGTCCGTAGGGTGGGGGGAGGTAGCCGTCGGAAGCGAATTCACATCCGACGAATCCAGGGAGCCGCTCGACGACTCGTCGAGCCTGGCCTTGGGCAGACTGCATAAACATGTTCGACGTAAGGAAAAGCTGTGCAATGGGGGAATACTATGAATCACTCTGGTATCCGGATACTTACGATCTCGCCAGGGGCTTGGCCCTGTGCGGCCACTCCTGTTTGCCGTCGTCGGCGTTGGTGGGGTAGTCCAGAAGAGGGGTCTTCCCCTTCTTGGACCCTTCGGCCTCCCCAGTTGGGCCGGCCTTCCTTTTCTTCCCTCCCCCCGCTGGAGGGGGAGAGGTCTCTTCTTCCTCCTCCTCGTCTTCACGGGAGGACTGCATCTTGGAGTCGTCGGATGATGAATCCGAGACCTCCAGGCGCTGGGCACTCTTTCGAGTCCCCGTGGCCGTCTTCTTGGCCTTCCTCTCCGGCACCACATAGGGTGCCAGAACTAGCAGCTTCGCCAAGCGAGCATCCGCTGGGCCTTCGGGCAAAGGAGCCAGACAGTTGATCTGTCCGGACGTCTCCTGCCAATCCTGTCAAAGGTAAGGGAGCTTAGATCCCGCATGGAGTCAAACTATGAAAAACTAATATCCTGTAAAAGGTAAAAATAGCTTACCGCACGAGCGTGACACTGCGTGCTGAATCCACGATCCTCGGTAGTGGATGCGGAGGCCTCGGCGCCCTTGAAAAGCACCTTCCAGGCATCTTCGTACGTCATGTTGAAGAGCCTGCTCAGAGTTCGGTGTTGCGCCGGGTCGAACTCCCATAGGTTGAAAGCCCGTTGTTGACACGAGAGGATCCGGCGGATGAGCATAACCTGGACTACGTTGACAAGTTTGAGATTCTTGTCCACCAGGGTTTGGACGCATGTTTGGAGTCCGGTCAGCTCTCCTTTTTTACCCCATGACATGTCCGTCTCTTTCCAGGAGGTGAGCCGCGTAGGGGGTCCAGATCGGAACTCGGGGGCTGCGACCCATTCACGGTCGCACGGCTCGGTGATGTAAAACCACCCTGATTGCCACCCCTTTAGGGAGTCCACAAAGGAGCCCTTGAGCCATAGGACGTTGGGCATCTTGCCCACCATGGCGCCTCCGCACTCCGCCTGGGTGCCGTGCACCACCTTTGGCTTGACATTGAAAGTCTTGAGCCATAGGCCGAAATGGGGCGGATGCAGAAGAAAGCCTCACACACGACGATAAACGCCGAGATGTTGAGGACAAAGTTCGGGGCCAGATCGTGGAAATCCAGGCCATAGTAGAACATGAGCCCCCGTATTAATGGGTGGAGAGGGAAACCCAGTCCGCGGAGGAAATGGGGGAGGAACACCACCCTCTCATGGGGCCTAGGGGTGGGGATGAGCTGCCCCTCTTGGGAAAGCGGTGGCAATGTCGTTAGACAAGTATCCGGCCTTCCTCAGTTTTTTTATGTGTCCCTCCGTGACGGGGGAGACCATCCACTTGCCTCCCGCTCCGGACATGGTTGGAGAAGGTTGAGGTGGGGTGTGCGGACTTGGGGGCTGGAGCTCGAGTGCGTGGAGATGGATAGGCAAAGGAGTAAGAAGGCATGGATGAAAAGGTGGATCCTTATCCCCTTATATGGGCCAACGCGACTATGCGTCCCCACCAGCCTGGTAAAACTCGCTTATCTCCTGAGCGCCATAATCAATGGCGCGGTTGGGTTACCCACGCCGCATTGATGAGAATCCCGGACTAAGGGGACACGATCTCTGCTTTGACAAGACATGCCAAGGAAACCGCCTCGCTAAACGCGCTGAGGTGGGACAGTAAAACGATTCGAATAAAGACTTGGCCGTGGTGTGATGTCACGCTACGGAATAAGTCAGCAGATTAGATTTGTGTAAATATTATTCTCTCCATGGCAATATGTGGAAACTTATTTTGCAGAACCGGACACTACCTTTGTGTTCAAAATCTTCTATGAAGTACTTGGAGGAGGAACCTGCCTTGCAATGCCGAAGACAATCTGCGCGCCGGACTCGTCGTCATTGAAGCTTGGTTCAGGGGCTACTGAGGGAGTCCTGGATTAGGGGGTGTCCGGATAGCCGGACTATACCTTCGGCCAAACTCCTGGACTATGAAGATACAAGATTGAAGACTTCATCCCGTGTCCGGAAGGGACTTTCCTTGGCGTGGAAGGTAAGCTTGGCGATACGGATATGTAGATCTCCTACCATTGTAACTGACTCTGTGTAACCCTAGCCCTCTCCGGTGTCTATATAAACCGGAGGGTTTTAGTTTGTAGGACGAACAACAATCATACCATAGGCTAGCTTCTAGGGTTTAGCCTCCTTGATCCTGTGGTAGATCTACTCTTGTACTACCCATATCATCAATATTAATCAAGCAGGACGTAGGGTTTTACCTCCATCAAGAGGGCCCGAACCTGGGTAAAACATCGTGTCCCCTGCCTCCTGTTACCATCCGCCTTAGACGCACAGTTCGGGACCCCCTACCCGAGATCCGCCGGTTTTGACACCGACAGGTTGTGAGAGCCAAAATTGAAGAAAGCCAATGTTCTGTTGTTTGCTTACAGGAAACAATGTGTGATTTCTTTGACCAAAGATCTATCAGGAAATTTTGCCCCAGAAGATTTGATACCTTTGCTTATTCACCCTCTGTGGGTGCTCTAGTGGAATTATTGTGTTATGGTGTTCTTCTGCTTTAACTGGTGCCTTAGTTGAAGTTCAAAGTTTTGGTATTATCATAAATTTCACCTCAGCCCATAATAACTAAAAATGGACTTTGGTTAATGTTTATCGACCCTGACATGGAGAGTTAAGAGATTCTTTTGTGCACTGGCTGTATCACATTCAAATCCCACAAGATGATCTTTGGTTATTCTTAGGAGATTTTAATTTTATCAGATCTGTGGATAACGGAAATATGCCAGGGGGTGATATCAATGATATGTTCATTTTAATGAAATTATTGGACATCTGGGTCTTATTGAATTGCCTTTGAAGGGAAGATCATACACATGGTCAAATATGCAGGAAACACCTGTACTGGAATAGCTAGATTGGTTTTTTACCACACCAACATGGACTGGGGAATACCCAAATACAATGGTGTATCCACTAGCTAAGACTAGCTCAGATCATGTGCCTTGTGTGGTCTCCATCTCCACCTCCATACCCAAAGCAATGATTTTTTGTTTTGAGAATTACTTGGTGGACATGCCTGGGTTTATGGAGTGTGTTTAGCTTTCTTGTTCTGCTCCCACAAAAAAGGCAAATCCAGCTACCATACTAACTGAAAAATTCTAAAGGCTAAGTACTAATCTCAAAAAATGGCACACAGGTCTATCAAGGTTAAAACTACTGATGAATGCTTGTAATGTGGTTATCCAAGCTTTTGATAATTTGGAAGAGCAAAGACCCTATCTAGGCCAGAATTCAACTTCAGAAAGATTATCAAGTTGCATCTAGAAGAGCTTCTACATCTTCAGTATGTTTATTGGAAACAAAGATGCACCATCAGATGGATTAAAGTGGGGGAGGAGAACTCCAAGTTCTTTCAAGCAATGGTGACTAAGAGGTTTAGAAGAAATACAATTTCCAATTTTGTTAGTGATAATGGTTTGTTATTGTCCTCCCACAATGCTATGGCTGGACTTCTTTGGTCTTCATATAAAGATAGAGTGGGGATATCCTATGGGATTGACATGTTGTTTGATTTGGAGGATTTGATTCAGCCTATCCTTGGACTTGAGAGTCTGCCAGGGTCTTTCTCTAAAGAATAAATAAATGAGGTATTGAAGCACTTACCACAAGACAGAGCACCAGGATCAGATGGTTTTACTGGGTTCTTTGTAAAGAGATGTTGGCATATAATTAAGGATAATTTCCTCAATTTAATTACTGACTTCTATGAAGGAAGAATTACCCTCCAGAGTATAAATGGGTCCTTGGTCACACTCATCCCAAAAATTATATCTCCTAAGGGGCCAAATGATTATAGGCCAATCTCTCTCACAAACACTTGCCTCAAGTTCCTCACTAAACTCCAGGCAAATAGGTTGCAAAAATTTATTCTTAAATGCATCCATAAGAATCAATATGGTTTTCTTAATTCTGGGTCCATTCAAGACTGCATTGCATGGATTTTGGAATATATTCATTAGTGTCATCAATCTAAGAGACAAATTCTCATCCTCAAGCTTGATTTTGCTAAAGCCTTTGACACTGTTGAACATGATATGATCTTGCTCATGTTGAAATACAAGGGTTTTGATGCAAAATGGTTGGTTGGATTAAGGAGCTCCTTTCTTATGAATCTTCTTCCATCCTCCTCAATGGTGTTCCAGGCAAGCCGTTTATTTGTAAAAGAGGTGTAAGGCAAGGAGATTTTAACACCCTTGATGCGGCTATATCTCCTATGTGTCGAAGCACGACTTAGAGGCATAACCGCATTGAAAGCAATGTCGCAACTACGGTAATCTTCACAACAACCCATGTAAATAGATAATAAGGGGAAAGATACATAGTTGGCTTACACTCACCACGTCACACAAAGTACATAAATAACATTACAATCATCCAATCACTCATGGTCCGACTACGGTACCAAAATAAAAGAAGACTACCCCAAATGCTACACAGATCCCGGATCGACCCCAACTGGGCTCCACTACTGACCAACTAGAAAACGGAACAACATAAAGAACACGATCTTCATAGAGCTCCTCCTTGAGCTTGGTTGCGTCATCTACACGGTTCAACAGTACCTTCAAACTGGTTTTGGAAGTATCTGTGAGTCACGGGGACTCAGCAATCTCACACCCTCGCGATCAAGACTATTTAAGCTTATGGGTAAGGTAAAGGTATGATGTGGAGCTGCAGCAAGCGACTAGCATATATGGTGGCTAACATACGGAAAAGAGAGCGAGAAGAGAAGGCAAAGCACGATCGTGAAACTATGATCAAGAAGTGATCCTAGAACAATCTACGTCAAGCATAACTCCAACACCGTGTTCACTTCCCGGACTCCGCCGGAAAGAGACCCTCACGGTTACACACGCAGTTGATTCATTTTAATTAAGTTAAGGTTCAAGTTATCTACAACTAGACATTAACAAATTCCCATCTGCCCATAACCGCGGGCACGGCTTTCGAAAGTTCAAATCCCTGCAGGGGAGTCCCAACTTAGCCCATGACAAGCTCTCACGGTCAACGAAGGATATACCTTCTCCTGAGACATTCCGATCAGACTCGGCATCCCGGTTCTACAAGACAACTTCGACAAGTTAAAACAAATCCAGCAACACCGCCCGAATGTGCCGACAAATCCCGATAGGAGCTGCACATATCTCGTTCTCAAGGCACACTCAGATGAGCGCTCCATACAACTAAAATCAAACCTCGAGTTTCCCCGAGGGGGTGCCGCACAGGACTCTAGTTTGGACCACCACTCAGAGGAGCACTGGCCCGGGGGGGGGTTTAAAATAAGATGACCCTCGGGCTCCGGAAACCCAAGGGAAAAAGAGGCTAGGTGGCAAATGGTAAAACCAAGGTTGGGCATTGCTGGAGGAGTTTTATTCAAGGCGAACTGTCAAGGGGTTCCCATTATTACCCAACCGTGTAAGGAACGCAAAATCCGGGAACATAACACCGATATGACGGAAACTAGGGCGGCAAGATTAGAACAAAACACTAGGCAAAAAGGCCGAGCCTTCCACCCTTTACCAAGTATATGGATGCATTAAGATAACAAGATAATATAATGATATCCCAACAATAAACAATGTTCCAACAAGGAACAATCTCCAATCTTCACCTACAACTAGCAATGCTATAAGAGGGGCTGAGAAAAGCGGTAACATAGCCAAACAACGGTTTGCTAGGACAAGGTGGGTTAGAGGCTTGGTTCTACAATATGGGAGGCATGATAAGCAAGTGGTAGGTATCGCAGCATAGGCATAGCAAAAGAGCGAGCAACTAGCAAGCAAAGATAGAAGTGATTTCGAGGGTATGGTCATCTTGCCTGAAATCCCACAAGGAAGAAGAAACGAGTCCATGAAGAAGATAAACGGACGTAGCCAACAGATCCTCACAAACACGACGTTATCGGAACCACCCCGAAGAAGCAACACCGGAAAGAAGCAAACAACATAGTAAACAACCAACACATGAACATGGCATGATGCACAACCAAGTATGATGCATGTCCGGTTTAATGAAGCATGTCATGGCAAAAGTGCACAAGCAATCCTACAAATTAAGTGGAGCTCAATATGCAACGGTGCATATTGACAAAACACCACGACAAGTTATTTAGTTCGATCTCGTTTATGTACCCAACAATATTAGATGTTGATTAACATGGCAAGGGGTGAAGCACAACAAAACTACCTATCTAGGCAAGTTTAAATGAGGCCGGAAACAACGAACAACAATTCCGATAAAACCCCATATGCATATTTTAAGGTTTGGTACTGTTCTTCCCTAAACCATATTTTAGAGTTGTTAAACATGCAAAGTAAAGCCACCATGTTAAACTAGGCATTTTTCCACCCCATTTACATATAAAGTTTATCAAATTCGGAGTTACGGTTATTTAGTTATGAATTAAAGCATTTTAACATGGCATAGGAGTAAATTTAACCAAACATCATTTTTAAGCATTTCAAACATAGATGAAAGTGGCAAATTATTAAACTAGACGAAATTCTAAGCAAGTTTCATATTTAACGTTTTTACATATGATGCACCATTTGTGAGTAATGAAATGCATGAAGTTTAGGGGCTGATCTGCAAAAGTGCAAATCCCTGGAAATTGACTAATTCACAGATCTGAAAAAAGGCTACACTGGACCGAAACTAAAACTGGAGCAGGCCCAACAAAATAAAGAAAAAAAGGGGCGATGGGGCTCTCACTTCGGGCTGAGGCCTAGTCGGTAGAACAGGAGGCCGGGCAGGCCGAAAGCGGTGCTGGGCCTCGCAAGTCGATCGAAGCAGGGTGGCGCAGTCAACGCATAGGCTGGACCGGGCGACCTTGCTCCTCTCTCGATCTGGACAGCGGCGATGCACTGCATCTAGCGCGTCCCTCTGCTCGCCAGAAAATAGAGCAGTGGCGGTGCTGGACAGAAAGGCAGCAGCGGGACTTGGGCGGAGGACGGCTTGAAATGGCAGCGCGGCGACGCGGTCCGGCAGCTCTGCTCGCTGGCGGTGGGTGAAGGTGGGGGCGCGGCTGCAGGCGCTGGGCCCGGGGCGGTGACGAGCTGACGGACGACGGGGACAAGGTGGCGGCGTCATGGAGGCGCGGTTCCCTGTGAAGAAGAGAAAACAGGAGAGAGCTTGAGCGCGTAGAGAGAAGGAAGGAAAAAGGAGGAAGGGTGCTGGTCTCCAACGAAGTCGAGGCGCAGGGGAGGAGGCGCGATGAGGAGAAGCACGAGGTGCTCGGGCGGCCGGAGTGGCACCGGGGCCGGTCCTGGTGGATCTCGATGATGCAAGGGCCCCGGTGGTGCTGCTTCTTGCCGTGGCGCGTGAGGAAGCAGAGGAGCTTGTGCGCGAGTCTGCAGGCGCGGGGTCCTGGTGACGCGGTCGCCGGCGACGGGAGGAGGAGGAGGTAGTCGGGTGGCTTGGCGGCGGCCATGGGAGCTCGTGCTCCTTTTGCTGCTCGGGATGGTCTGCTGGTTGCTGCTGCTCGCCGGCAGCGGCTGGGTCGACGACGGGGTCGAGGTGCGTCCCAGCGCCATGGGAGCTACGGGAGAGGTAGGCGCATGGGCAGAGGAGCTCTGGCTCCTGTAGGATTTGGGCGACGGCGGTGGTTGGACGGGAGGGGAAAACGAGGAGAAAGTGGAGGCTTCGATTTGTCTCGGGTGGAACTAGATCGGGACGATCCCGAGGGGAATTGTGAGTGGGTGGCGGCGGCTGGGAGGATGTGACAGGGCTTCTAAATTCTAGGGTTAGGCAGGTTTATATAGCAGGGGATTAAATGTTAGACTATTTGGTCCCTCTGATAAAATCAGACGGTCCGAGATACAAAGGTTAGGAAGCCCAAATAAGAATAAGGTGACGTTTTGTAGATGTTTGGGGATGATCCGGACACGACGGTGACGACTGCTCGGGTCGTGTCCGGGACAATTTTTGGATGCGCGCGCGAGGAGGGCCACGGGCTGACGAGAGAGGTTAGGCTGGACCTGGCGGTAGGTCATGGGCTGTGTAGACGGTCTCTAGCTGAGAGAAGAGAAGAGAGGGAGGCCCGGTGACTGTTTCCGGAGACCGAAAACGTCTGACGTTAGACCGGATATACTGCCGCTATAGTTAATTGTTGGGGCGTCAAACGAACTCCGATTGCGATGAAACTTGGCAGGCGGTCTACCTACACTATAACAAGACCACACACCAACGCTCATCCCATCCCGACAAAATTAGCCACTTATAAAATAATATTTCGGACGTGCCGCGGGCGCGTGCAAGTGAGTCTGGCCTCAGAACGGACCACGGAAGGAACTGGGAGACCCGGACGAATGCAAGTTTTGAAAACATGATGATGCAATGCACATGATGACATGATATGCAATGCATGACACGCAAGCAATGACAACACAACAACAGCGAATAACTGGAGGACACCTGGCAGATCAGTCTCGGGGCGTTACAACACTCCACCACTACGAGAGGATCTCGTCCCGAGATCTAGAATGGCACCGGAGGGACAACAGAAGAGAAAGAGGAGAGGTAAAGCTAAGTTGCTTCTTTGACCAATGAGTGAGACCAAAGAACCTTGAAAAGGTTAAGCCATTTCGAGAAAAGAATACAACGGAGATGAACGAAGTTGAAAACACTCCGTTAGAAAAAGGAACAGGGAACAACAACACACTGCCTCCGGAACTAATGAATGAATGAAACAAGGGGTAAGAAAGATCTCAGACAGCACTCCGGTTGAAAAGAGATGAAAGGCTTGATAAGGCGAAAAGAGCTTGAGCAAAAAGGACACAACACTACGGTTAAATGGATAAACCAAGAAAAGAACACGATCCTGACAGAACGAAAAGATGGGTTGAAGAGAGCAACATCACAAAGCCTCTAGAACAAAATTAAGAATCGAATGGAATGAACGAAGGGAAACAAGATCTTCTACCCCAAATGAGCTTTAAAAAGCATCTTCAAGAGAAAGGTCGAACGGAGTAGTTGGAAAAAACCAACAATGAAAAAGAGTAAGCTTGATATGGTCTTATGGAATACATTTCAAATTATGAGGTGACAACCTGCCACTCACGGGAAAAAGAATTGGATTGATATGAACAAGCAGACGAGAAACTTATTTCACCGGGACGAAAACAGAAGAACTTGGATCATTTATAAACACCATAGATAGCAACAATCCTTAGGGAAGGCTTTAGGTGAAAATATTACCCAAGATAACTCAAATGACAAGATTGATGGATTTAAAATATCTCATTCTTGATAACTTGTGAATCACGGAGCATGCACTCAAATTATCAAGAATGACATAATACCACCTCTAATGATATGGAAGAAGGAATTGCACTCCGGATTGCAAGATGAAGAAACTTAAGCTCCTTAGAAAAGAATTTTGATGAACGCTTCGAGAAGGAAATAAATCCTTGATGAACCAACATGTATAGCCTCCATGAAGAAACTCTGGTAACAAAAAGAATAATCACACGAAGGAAAAAGAAGTTGAAAACACAAGGTGAATCCTTGTGACGATTTAGATGAATCTCCGTGACGATATAGTTGAGAGAGCTTGGAACTCCGGTAAAAGAAAAGGTGAATAATTGAGATCAAGAATTTTAATGAACCTCCGGAATAAGGAATTAAATTTACTCGATGAAAACACGAATAAGAATTACGTTATGCGTATCCTTCACCAATTTAGATTGATGACAAGCAATGGATTTGGCATACTACTTATTCTCGTAGAAAGGATTAAGATATGGAGCAAACTTGAGAAGGTCTTCAACGAACCACCGGAAGGATTGAAAACAACGAATAATTGATATGATAACGAATGACGAGAGCTCTTGAATGAACCACCGTAAGAATTAAAAATGAGCAAAGAGAAGATAAAGAAACACTGGGAAGAATTATAAAAAGAATGAAAATACTTGAGAGAATTTAGATACAACTGAAACAAAGAGATCACGCACTGATTAGAGAATATTGAATGATGCACCGGTGAGATTTGGGGAACGAGAGCTGAAAACTGAGAATGAACAAGTCTTCTGAAATGATGGGCTCCGGATAATCGAACTGAAAATACCCTTGAATATCTCCTGATGGGTGAAAAGGATTCTCACAATCGAAAATAATTATGAGAGGATGGCAACAAGCTAGCACCATGAATCTTGAAGAGAATGGAGCAAGATTAAAGGGAAACTCTTCTTCGGTCTTCAATATCTGAGAATGATGATGAGAAACACCACCAAATTGTTGAGGTACTCCGGGATGAAAAATGGAAAGGTTGAACCAACGATTAAAGAATTTGAAAGATCAAGGAGAAAGGAATTTGACTGGTGATAACTCATTCTTAAGTCAAACTTGGAAAAGAATTTGAGAGTAACGCCGGGAAAATAAGAAGAGTCAGGTAAGATCCTGGGAAAAGACCTGTGGGTTAGGGCCCACTGAAAAGATACACTGTTGAAAAGATTACTTGAAAAGGAGAATGCACCGGTTGAATTAAATGGTTTGAATGAGAGAACATCCTCGAAAGATCTTGAACGAATGCAGAGTGGAAACACGAATCTTCGAGATATCTTGAGCACTCCGGAACAATTGAATAGCGAGAAAAGACTGAATATGAGGTGCACCGGCATGAGAAGGTATTTGGAACGAGGAAAGGATATAATTGGCAAAGCTTGAATTGAATTCATCGAATAAAAGAGAACGAAGAATGATGAACTAGAAGCTCCGTTAGCATCTTCCTGATAATCACCGGATAAGAACATTAACGGAAAAGAATGGAGAGACTTCATATGAATAAAAGGATACTTGATTAAGAATTCCGAGTCCTCGAAGAAAAAGGGGTGGGTGGGCGGGAAAAACAAAGGCAGCTTGGGACGAATGAAACAAACAACGTCGAGAAGAAATGATAATTGATCTTGCTGATGGGGAGAAAGATGGGATCATCTCGAAGAGAAGCGCATCAGTTGGAAAAAGGATTGACATGACAATCTCGATTATCAAGAAGGATTGGTATTCACATCAGAACATGAGAACACCGGTTAGGCAAGGTATGGAGTCAACATTTGACTTCAAAGCAACTCGAATACCACAACTCAAAACAAAACAAAGGATTGGCTTGCAAAATAAGCCGGAACAAACATATGATAGAGATTTCGTCCGAAGTTTTCGTGGTGGGGCCTACACGGGCTCGATCATACAGCACCATCATGTACAAGGCAGTGCACATGACATACGAAGCGTCCCCGAGTCGGCATAGCCAAGGACTCTTTAAGACACAATGAGACCACTGTAAAACCGACCGTGGATAGGCGGACCACTAGACGTCGAACCCCAATTTCATATCATACATCTGTCGGAAAGATATCCTAAGAGCTACTTGAATTCCCACTTATAAACTCCTGAAATTTTCCGGTTATGCAATCAGGTGTTGGGGATACAGGGGAAGCATAATATCTCACCCAAAACTAGCAAATCCTACATCCAGCTGTATCCATCCTTCAACACATAACCAAGAAACCCTCGGAAATCGTTTACCTCAACCTTCGAAAAGCATCCGTTATACGAGTTATGGCAATACTCCCAAACTCCCGCCCCAGTACTGGGTGGCGTCGAGGTTATCTCACCAACAACTGCATAAAAGAGATTTTCGATGTCGGCGAAACTAAACTCAGGTATTCCAGAACTGCAATGATAAAATTGTGACGACAACACCTCGGAGCTCAACTCCCCGGGACACTGCCACAACCCCTAAATAACAGGAGGCACCAAGAGCAATGTTCTCGTCACAAAACCATCGGAACGATTCCAAGATACCCACGTGATCCTAAAAAAATTAGTGAAATTTCAGAAGAGAAGAGTCAAAACTCTACGTCAGGATGCCTCACCAGAGCGACGAAGGGACTGAGGAGTAAAAAGAATTCCTAAACTCTCTGATATATAATTCCTAAATGACTCAAAACATTTCTAGACTCAATAATGCCAGCGATTCGATCAAGCAGGGGGCTCCTAAGGTCGGGGAAGGCTTTGATACCAACTTGTAACGCCCTCGATGCGGCTATATCTCCTACGTGTCGAAGCACGACTTAGAGGCATAACCGCATTGAAAGCAATGTCGCAAGTAAGGTAATCTTCACAACAACCCATGTAAATAGATAATAAGGGGAAAGATACATAGTTGGCTTACACTCGCCATGTCACACAAAGTACATAAATAACATTACAATCATCCAATCACTCATGGTCCGACTACAGTACCAAAATAAAAGAAGACTACCCCAAATGCTACACAGATCCCGGATCGACCCCAACTGGGCTCCACTACTGACCAACTGGAAAACAGAACAACATAAAAAACACGATCTTCATAGAGCTCCTCCTTGAGCTTGGTTGCATCATCTGCACGGTTCAACGGCACCTGCAAATTGGTTTTGGAAGTATCTGTGAGTCACGGGGACTCAGCAATCTCACACCCTCGCAATCAAGACTATTTAAGCTTATGGGTAAGGTAAAGGTATGATGTGGAGCTGCAGCAAGCGACTAGCATATATGGTGGCTAACATACGCAAAAGAGAGCGA
Source organism: Triticum urartu (assembly GCF_003073215.2). Lineage (NCBI taxonomy): Eukaryota > Viridiplantae > Streptophyta > Magnoliopsida > Poales > Poaceae > Triticum > Triticum urartu. Next base: position 325,157,119 of record NC_053026.1, read on the forward strand.
GAAGAGAAGGCAAAGCACGATCGTGAAACTATGATCAAGAAGTGATCCTAGAACAACCTACGTCAAGCATAACTCCAACACCGTGTTCACTTCCCGGACTCCGCCGAAAAGAGACCCTCACGGTTACACACGCAGTTGATTCATTTTAATTAAGTTAAGGTTCAAGTTATCTACAACTAGACATTAACAAATTCCCATCTGCCCATAACCGCGGGCACGGCTTTCGAAAGTTCAAATCCCTACAGGGGAGTCCCAACTTAGCCCATGACAAGCTCTCACGGTCAACGAAGGATATACCTTCTCCCGAGACATTCCGATCAGACTCGGCATCCCGGTTCTACAAGACAACTTCGACAAGTTAAAACAAATCCAGCAACACCGCCCGAATGTGCCGACAAATCCCGATAGGAGCTGCACATATCTCGTTCTCAGGGCACACTCAGATGAGCGCTCCATACAACTAAAACCAAACCTCGAGTTTCCCCGAGGGGGCGCTGCACAGGACTCTAGTTTGGACCAACACTCAGAGGAGCACTGGCCCGGGGGGGTTTAAAATAAGATGACCCTCAGGCTCCAGAAACCCAAGGGAAAAAGAGGCTAGGTGGCAAATGGTAAAACCAAGGTTGGGCATTGCTGGAGGAGTTTTATTCAAGGCGAGCTGTCAAGGGGTTCCCATTATTACCCAACCGCGTAAGGAACACAAAATCCGGGAACATAACACCGATATGACAGAAACTAGGGCGGCAAGAGTGGAACAAAACACTAGGCAAAAAGGCCGAGCCTTCCACCCTTTACCAAGTATATAGATGCATTAAGATAACAAGATAATATAATGATATCCCAAAAATAAACAATGTTCCAAAAAGGAAAGATCTCCAATCTTCACCTGCAACTAGCAACGTTATAAGAGGGGCTGAGCAAAGCGGTAACATAGCCAAACAACGGTTTGCTAGGACAAGGTGGGTTAGAGGCTTGGTTCTACAATATGGGAGGCATGATAAGCAAGTGGTAGGTATCGCAGCATAGGCATAGCAAAAGAGCGAGCAACTAGCAAGCAAAGATAGAAGTGATTTCGAGGGTATGGTCATCTTGCCTAAAATCCCGCAAGGAAGAAGAAATGAGTCCATGAAGAAGATAAACGGACGTAGCCAACGGATCCTCACAAACGCGATGTTATCGGAACCACCCCGAAGAAGCAACACCAGAAAGAAGCAAACAACATAGTAAACAACCAACACATGAACATGGCATGATGCACAACCAAGTATGATGCATGTCCGGTTTAATGAAGCATGTCATGGCAAAAGTGCACAAGCAATCCTACAAATTAAGTGGAGCTCAATATGCAACGGTGCATATTGACGAAACACCACGACAAGTTATTTAGTTCGATCTTGTTTATGTACCCAACAATATTGAATGTTGATTAACATGGAAAGGGGTGAAGCACAGCAAAACTACCTATCTAGGCAAGTTTAAATGATGCCGGAAACAACGAACAACAATTCCGGTAAAACCCCATATGCATATTTTAAGGTTTGGTACTGTTCTGCCCTAAACCATATTTTAGAGTTGTTAAACATGCAAAGTAAAGCCACCATGTTAAACTAGGCATTTTTTCACCCCATTTACATATAAAGTTTATTAAATTCGGAGCTACGGTTATTTAGTTATGAATTAAAGCATTTCAACATGGCATAGGAGTAAATTTAACCAAACATCATTTTTAAGCATTTCAAACATAGATGAAAATGGCAAATTATTTAACTAGACGAAATTCTAAGAAAGTTTCATATTTAAAGTTTTTACATATGATGCACCGTTTGTGAGTAATGAAATGCATGAAATTTAGGGGTTGATCTGCAAAAGTGCAAATCCCTGGAAATTGACTAATTCACATATCTGAAAAAAAAGGCTACACTGGACCGAAACTAAAACTGGAGCAGGCCCAACAAAATAAAGAAAAAAAGGGGCGCTAGGGCTCTCACTTCGGGCTGAGGCCCAGTCGGTAGCACAGGAGGCCGGGCAGGCCGAAAGCGGTGCTGGGCCTCGCAGGTCGATCGAAGCAGGGTGGCGTAGTCAACGCGCAGGCTAGACCGGGCAACCTTGCTCCTCTCTCGATCTGAACAGCGGCGATGCACTGCATCTAGCGCGTCCCTCTGCACGCCAGAAAATAGAGCAGCGGCGGTGCTGGACAGAAAGGCAGCAGCGGGACTTGGGCGGAGGACGCCCTGAAACGGCAGCGCGGCGACGCGGTCCGGCGGCTCTGCTCGCCCGTGGTGGGTGAAGGTGGGGGCGCGGCTGCAGGCACTGGGCCCGGGGCGGCGACGAGCTGACGGACGACGGGGACGAGGTGGCGGCATCATGGAGGCGCGGTTCCCTGTGAAGAAGAGAAAACAGGAGAGGGCTTGAGCGCGTAGAGAGAAGGAAAAGAAGGAAGGAAAAAGGAGGAAGGGAGCTGGTCTCCAACGAAGTCGAGGCGCAGGGGAGGAGGCGCGACGAGGAGAAGCACGAGGTGCTCGGGCGGCCGGAGTGGCACCGGGGCTGGTCCTGGTGGTGCTTGACGATGCAAGGGCCCCGGTGGTGCTGCTTCTTGCCGTGGCGCGTGAGGAAGCAGAGGAGCTTGTGTGCGAGTCTGCAGGCGTGGGGTCCTGGTGACGCGGTCACCGGCGACGGGAGGAGGAGGAGGTGCTCGGGCGGCTCGGCGGCGGCCATGGGAGCTCGTGCTCCTTTTGCTGCTCGGGATGGTCTGCTGGTTGCTGTTGCTCGCCGGCAGCGGCTGGGTCGACGACGGGGCTGAGGTGCTTCCTGGTGCCATGGGAGCTACGGGAGAGGTAGGCGCACGGGCAGAGGAGCTCTGGCTCCTATAGGATTTGGGCGACGGCGGTGGTTGGACGGTAGGGGAAAACGAGGAGAAAGTGGAGGCTTCGATTCATCTCGGGTGGAACTGGATCGGGACGATCCCGAGGGGAATTGTGGGTGGGTGGCGGCGGCGGCTGGGAGGATGTGACAGGGCTTCTAAATTCTAGGATTAGGCAAGTTTATATAGCAGGGGACTAAATGTTAAACTATTTGGTCCCTCCGATAAAATCGGACGGTCCAAGATATAAAGGTTAGGAAGCCCAAATAAGAAAACGGTGACGTTTTGTAGATGTTTGGGGATGATCCGGACACGACGGTGACGACTGCTCGGGTCGGGTCCGGGACAATTTTCAGACGCACGCGCGAGGAGGGCCGCGGGCTGACGAGAGAGGTTAGGTTGGACCTAGCGGTAGGTCATGGGCTGTGTAGACGGTCTCTAGCTGAGAGAAGAGAAGAGAGGGAGGCCCGGCGACTATTTCCGGAGACGAAAAACGTCTGACGTTAGACCGGATATACTGCCGCTATAGTTAATCGTTGGGGCGTCAAACGAACTCCGATTGCGATGAAACTTGGCAGGCGGTCTACCTACACTATAACAAGACCGCACACCAATGCTCATCCCATCCCGACAAAATTAGCCACTTATAAAATAATGTTTCAGACGTGCCGCGGGCGCGTGCAAGTGAGTCTGGCCTCAGAACGGACCACGGAAGGAACTGGGAGACCCGGACGAATGCAAGTTTTGAAAACATGATGATGCAATGCACATGATGACATGATATGCAATGCATGACACGCAAGCAATGACAACACAACAACAGCGAATAACTGGAGGACACCTGGCACATCGGTCTCGGGGCGTTATAGAGATCCATTGTCACCTCCTCTCTTTGTTATTGCTGCTGATTTGCTGCAATCTGTGGTTAATAAAATGCTCCAACAAGGACCCATTTCACTTCCAATACCATCTAATGACCCAGATTTCCCAATTGTTCAATATGGTGATGATACTTTGTTGATAGTTCAAGCAGATGAGGCCCAACTGCGAGCTCTCAAGAACATGCCGGCTGCTTTTTCTAAATCAACTGGATTAAAGGTGAACTTCCATAAGTCTTGCATTTTTCCCATCAATGTTGCACCTGATGAAGCAATCAGATTGGCTGCAGTTTTTGGCTGCCAGGTTGGGACACTGCCTTTCACTTACCTGGGTTTGCTTGTGGGCACTACCAAAGCCAGAGTTCAAGAGCTGGTACCTGTTGTTGATAGAGTTGAAAGGAGACTCTCTGCCAGTTCCTCACTGCTATCCCAAGGTGCTAGACTGCAGCTATTACAGTCAGTTCTCTCCTCTATGCCTATTTATTTCCTTTGTAGTCTTAGTCTACCTGCTGCTATTATAAAACAATTAGAAAGAATAATGAGGCAATGCTTATGGAGAGAAAATTCTGATACCTTAAAGCAATCTTTGGCAGCTTGGCCAATGGTATGTAAACCAAAAGATAAAGGAGGCATGGGTATTATCAACCTTGCAGTTCAGAACAAAGCCTTGCTCACTAAACATCTACACCAGTTTTATAATAAGGCTAATATACCTTGGGTCTCTCTGATCTGGGACACTTACTATAATGGAGTGGTTCCCCATGCAATAGTCCAGTGTGGCTCTTCATGGTGGAGGGACATCATGAACTTAAATGAGGTTTATAGGTCACATTCTATCATCACAATCAATGATGGAAATAGTTCTCTGTTCTGGCATGATACTTGGAGCTTGGATGGATGTCATATGCCTATCAAGGAGAGGTTCCCAAGACTTTTCTCTTTTACACTTGATGATAAAATTTCAGTCAAGGATTTTATTGAAGATCTTGACATTGCCACATATTTTCAACTGCCCATATCTCATGAATAAATGGATGAGCTGGTATCTCTTAATACTGCCTTACATGGATTGTAGAGGAATCCCCATGAACCTGACTCCTGGTCATGGACACCTGGTAAAGGTTCTTACACTACCAAAAGTTATTATACACTGGCACACGCAAATTTACCAGATGATGATCCCTGTAAATGGATTTGGAAGAGCAAGTACACTATGAAAATTAAGGTCTTCGCATGGTTGGTGTTGAATGATAGACTCAACAAGAGACATTCTTCTTAGAAAGCATTGGAGGTCTGAGGAGGATGACAATTTATGCCCCATGTGTGTGGCTCAGTTACATGAAGATAGAGATCATCTTTTCTTCAGGTGCACATTCAGTAATAGAGTCTGGAACTATCTGCAGATCAAATGGTATGTGGGGTTATCTCCTAGAGAATGTATTTTGGCTACTAAGAGGGGTTTTCAGAACCCTTTCTTCTTTGAAGTAGTTTACCTCACTGCATGGAGTATCTGGACTACGAGGAATGATAAAATTTCCAGGCACATCAGACTAACTTTTGGTGGATGGAAGGCCAAGTTTATCCATGACATCACCTTGCACTCCCATATGATGAAGGATTCAATCAAACATGTGCTCCTTCAATGGATCAATGATCTGCCATGATCCATCTGACATGGTTGTTTCTTGTATATTTGTAAATATCTTGTTGTATTTTTGTAGGTAGGAATTCTAAACACCTAGCTAGCTACTACTTCCTATTTTCTTTTCTGTAAGACTTGGGGCCTTGTTTTAATAAATGCCTGTGGGGCTTTTGCCTCATAGTGTTTAGTCAAAAAACATTCAAATTTGTCCCGAAAATTAGTATGTCATCAACATGCAAGCAAAGGATAAATCCCTCGCCCCCGCCATGGCGATAGTACAAACATTTATCAGCTTCGTTTACAACAAAGCTTGTAGCTGTTAAAGTTCTTTCAAAATTCTCATGTCATTGCTTGGGTGCTTGCTTAAGTCCATACAAAGACTTCAGCAACTTGCACACTTTTCCTTCCTGACCATCTACTACAAACCCATCTGGTTGTTGCATATAAATTTTCTCTTCCAACTCTCCATTTAGGAAAGCAGTCTTAACATCCATTTGATGAATGAGAATACCATGTGAGGCAGCTAATGAAAGTAGTACTCGAATAGTGGTCACTCGAGCCACATGTGAGTAATATCAAAGAAGTCTTCACCTTCCTTTTGGGTATAACCCATGGCCATGAGTCGTGCCTTGTACTTCTCGATAGTACCATCAGGCCTAAGCTTCTTCTTGAATACCAATTTGCAACCTATAGGTTTGCACCCATAAGGATGATCAGTTATCTCCCAAGTTTCATTTTCCAAGATGGAATCCATCTCACTAGGACCTCTTCCTTCCAGTAGTCAGCATCTTCCGATGCATAGGCCTCTGAAATAGAAATGGGAGTGTCATCCATGAGATACACAAGAAAATCATCACCAAAGGACTTTGCAGTCCTCTGTCTCTTGTTCCTAGTAGGAACTTCATTGTTCTTCTCCACAGGATTTGCAGAGCATTCCATCGAAATGGTAGGTTTAGTAATCATAACTAATTCCTGATTCGGTGAACTGGGCATCTGCTGATTTGACGAGCTAGTCATATCCTTCATGTGAAAGATATCTTCAAAGAAAGTCGCATCATTCGACTCCATGATTGTACCGACATGCATGTCAGATACCTAAGATTTTACAACCAATAATCTATAGCCAATGGTATGAAAAGCATATCCCAGGAAAACACAATCCATGGTTTTTGGTCCAAGCTTACGCTTCTTTGAAATTGGCACATTGACTTTCGCCAAACAACCCCAGGTTCATAGATAAGAGAGTTTTAACCTTTTCTTCTCCCATTCCTCGAATGGATTTATCTCTTTGTTCTATGTGGGAACTCGGTTTAGGACGTGGCATGCAATCAATATCGCCTCCCCCACCATTCCTTGGAGAGTCCCCATGTGTCTAACATGGTGTTAACCAAATCAGTTAGAGTATGGTTCTTTCTTTCGACTAACCCATTTGACTGAGGTGAGTAGGGAGGAGTCCTCTCATGGATTATACCATGTTCCGCACAAAAAGAATCAAATTCATTGTAAAAATACTCTCCACCATGGTAGAACCCAAGCCTCTTGATTTTACGATCAAGTTGGTTTTCCATTTCAGATTTATAGATGTTGAAAAAGTTCAAAGCTTCATCCTTAGATTTCATAAGATACACATGGCAGTATCTAGTGGGGCCATTGACGGTGTCCTGGACTAGGGGGTACTCACCACGTCATCTCCCGACCAGCTGGATTGGGCCGAGGACCCCCCATGGCGGTTCACTCATGGGCCACTTCGGGCAGCCCATGCCGCATACAAGGAAGATCCCACGAGACTTGGCGCACAAGACGAGGACTCTCCTAAACCCTAGGCCTCTGGTGTGTTATATAAACCGAGGCCAGGCTAGTCAATAGACAATCTGATATTCATTATTATAGTCTCGTGGTAGACATATGTACTATGTACTACACCCATATGAATACAATCAAAAGCAGGACGTAGGGTTTTACCTCCATCAAGAGGGCCCAAACCTGGGTAAAACCTGTGTCCATGTTACCATCGCTTCAAGACGCCTAGCTTAGGACCCCTACTGCGAGATATGCCAGATATAGAACCGATATTGGTGCTTTCATTGAGAGCCGGCTAGGTGATCGTTATGGTTCGATGAGTTGTTTTCATCTACATCTGTTTCGAGCTTGCCGATCAAGATCGAAAGAGTTTCAACGGCGGTGTAATCAGGTTCTATCTTTTTAGATCGGTTCCATACAAATTTTCCTTGTGAGTTGGTACCGCGGTTCGTACGTATTTGTTGGCAGATCGGAGTCCACGTCGCCACCGCATATTTCGAGGTTCAAGCCCATCCATCAAATTGTCTTGTCGACATCACGCGGACATGTGTAACCGGCCGACCTTCGAGATCCCTGAGCATCATGGGCGTCTAGTAAAATCTATTTATTGTTGGCCGCACATGTAGTACACAGCCACGGGCACATGCGACCGCGGCGAGCCTACAGCTACCGTACCCTTGCGTCACACAGGGAGAATTCTTCTTCTCTTTTTTAATTCAGTGCCTTGTCGGCTGCCGTAACTCTACTTTGTTCAAAGTTGTTTTCCCTTAAAGAACTACTTCTACTAATCTAATTGAATGTTAGCTTTGCACTACGGAAACCAAGACATGGTCAATGAATTATGAAGATTCAACTAGCACTACTAGTCCACGTGGTGGATCATGCAACGATCAAAATGAACTGACCCTTGTCGGTGTCAAAACCGGCGGATCTCGGGTAGGGGGTCCAAAACTATGCGTCTAAGGTCGATGGTAACAGGAGATAGGGGACACGATGTTTACCCAGGTTTGGGCCCTCTTATGGAGGTAATACCCTACGTCATGCTTGATTGATATTGATGAATACGAGTATTACAAGAGTTGATCTACCTCGAGATCGTAATGGATAAACCCTAGAGTTCTAGCTTGTATGGTTATGATAATGAATCTGGCCTATCTGAACTAAGTCCTCTGGTTTATATAGACATCGGAAGGATCTAGGGTTACACAAGGTCAGTTACAAAGAAGGGAATCTACATATCCGGTCGCCAAGCTTGCCTTCCACGCCAAGGAGTGTCCCGTCTGGACACGGGTATAGTCTTCGGTCTTCGCATCTTCACAGTCCATCAGTCTGGCCCATGGCTAAAAGGCTGGACGCCCGAGGACCCCTTAGCCCAGGACTCCCTCAGTAGCCCCCAAACCTGGCTTCAATGACAAGATATCTGGTGCGTAGTTCGGTCTTCGGCATTGCAAGGCGGGTTCCTCCTTCCGAACTTCAAAATAGTCTTCAGATGAATTGATCATGTCCGTACCTATAACACACACCACCCAATCATAGAGACAATATAATATTTTACGAATCCAATCTGCTGACAACTTTTTTACAATATGACATCACGTCTGCCCTGTCACTATATCGAACCGTTTTGTCTGCCATCTCATGTTTTGAGATGCGGTTTCCATTGGCACGTCTTGTCTAAGCAGAGATCGTGTCCCCTTATTACGGGATTCTCATCAATACGGGTGTGGGTAACCCAACCGTGCCGTTTACACAGCCCTCGGGAATAGGCGAGTTTTAAGGCAAGCAGGAAGGCGTTTGATATTAACGTCTTTTATAAGGGGGTAAGGATTCGTCCTCACTCACCCCTGCCTTCTCCTTCCTCTGCCCATCCATTCTAGAGATCCAGTGCCCAAGCGCTAACTTCCCCGCCGGAGAAAACACTCCAACCATGTCCTGATCCGGAGCTGGTGGCAAGTGGATGGCTTCTTTTGTTAGGAAGAAAGACATCAAGGAGCTTTGAGAGGCCGGATACCTGGCCAAGGAGATCGTTCACCATCTCCCGACCGAAGGACAAATCATCCCTAGCCGAGTGCCCCATGAGAGGGTTGTGTTTCTCGCACATTTCGTCCGTGAGCTGGGATTCCCTCTCCACCCGTTTGTCCGCGGACTGATGTTTTACTACGGGCTGTATTTCCATGATCTAGCCCCCAACTTTATCCTCAACATCTCGGCATTCATAGTCATTTGCGAGGCCTTCCTCCGTATCCCGCCTCACTTCGGCCTATGGCTGAAGACTTTCAATGTAAAGACGAAGGTGGTCAGAGGCCAACAAGCAGAGTGTGGAGGCGCCATGGTGGGAAAGATGCCCAACGTTACATGGCCCGAAGGCTCCTTTGTGGAGACGGTGAAGGGGTGGCAGTCGGGGTGGTTCTACATCACCGAGCCGCGCGACGCCAACTGGGAGGCGGCCCCCGAATTTCGATCTGGACCTCCGCTACGGCTCACGTCCTGGCAAGAGAAGGGCCTTGCCTGGGCTCTTCTAGCAAGCTGACTGGGCTCCAGACGTGCGTTCAGAACATGATAACCAAGAGGATCAAACTCGTCAACGTGATCCAGGTTATGCTCATTCGTCAGATCCTTCCGTGCCAACGCCGGACTTGCTATTTGTGGGAGTTCGATCCGGCCAAGCACCAGACGCTACTAGAGCTCTTCGGCACAACGCACGAAGATATCTGGGAAGTGCTGTTCAAGGCCGGCGAGACACTACCGCCCACGACCGAAGATCGTGGGCTTAGCTTAAAGCGCCAGGCCAATTCGGTAAGCTCTTTCATGTATTAAAGGTATAGCCTTTACTGGCATATTTTGGGAGGAGTCTAAGCCTTCCTATCAATTTTCAGGCCTGGATCGACATAGCAGGGCGGATTAATTGTCCAGCTCCACTTCCCGAAGATGAGGAAACCCCACTCCTAACGAAGATGCTATTTTTGGCACCTTATGATGTGCCGGAGAAGAAGGCCAAGAAGATGGCCAAAGGGAGTAGGAGTGGCCTTCGCCGAAAGGGTGCTTCGGTTATGTTGTCCGAAGACGATACCGACTCTTTGGTCGCCAAAGACGACGGTGAGGAGGAAGAAAAAGGCGGCTTCCCCGGAGGGGGAAAGAAGAAAAGAGAGGCCTCCACAAATATGGAGGCGAAGGCGCCCAAGAGGGGGAAGGGCTCCCTTGCGGATAACTCCGCATGGGATGTCGAAAGCAGTCTGGAGCGAATGCCCCGGACCAAGCCTCGGGCTGCCTCGTAAGTACCAAAACCCTATGCACCTCCCAATACATGGCCTTTGCATTTTATAATATTAATATGTTTAAACTATGCCATTATAGTCCGGCCCGCGATGGCTCCCCGCGATCCTCGACAAAGGGTTCGCTAGACTCAAAGGAGATGGCTAGCATGTCTCCGCCGCCCGCTCACTCTGCCTCACCCAAGGGCGATGACGAGGTGGCGTCCCAAAGGACCTTCCCAGACTAGGGGGAGATTCTAGAAATCGATAAGGTGGCGCCCTAGGATGACTCCTCGACTGCCGGACACATGGGGGAAAAGCCCCCCATGGGGACTGGCAATGGGGGCCAAGTTCCATTCGGCCCTTAGCCGGATACCATTCCGGAGACCTACACGGCTCCGGAGTCCAGCGAGCGGCCTTCCCCGAAAGGAGGAGGTGTGTCTGTTCCACCGGTGACCTCTGTCCAACCAGAGGCACCGGATAATCTGCTGGAAGCACTGCGAGGTGCCTCCATTATGGATGAGCACCGTGTCCTCATGGGTACGGTGATCGAAAAGGTTCAGTCCGCCAATGGCGGACTGACCGAGGCCTGCACTAGCCTTTTAACAGGCTTTGAGGTAACAATTGTAGAAAAAATATCACAATGTGGACAGCAGCCCCTGATCCTCTGTTCGGTGTCCGGAAAGGAAAAGCCGAACAGGGGATCAAAATAATTTTCGCACGAGTCTAACATAAGATGTCTATGTGAATAAGCAGGCATCGCTGCTGGCTGCTGCCGCTCACACTGCAGAGGTCTCCGGACTGAAGCAGAACCTGGAGCGGGCCGAGAAAGAGCTCGGCCTCATGAAGAAGCAGCTGGAGGACAGCAAAGGTATGCAGTAACCTGCATGTATATTTAGGAAGGATGAATGGTTCATGCTGACTAAAGTGCCATGAAATTTATTAGGAGCCACGACCGAGGTGGCGGCCCTCAAGAAGGCGTTAGAGAAGGCCGAGGACAAAGCAGCCATGGAACGCACCGCGTGCGAGAAGTACGAGGCCCGGGTCGGCAAGGTTCAGCAAGAGCTCCAGGACGCCGTCAAGAAGTACGAGTCCTTGGAGCGTGATTCTAAGACGCAAGCGTCCGAACTTGCGAAAGGCCCTCCAAAGCACGCAAGAGGCTCGAGCCGAAGCCCAGAGCGCCCTTCAAGAAATCCTGGCAGCCCGGAAGATCGCGGCGGGTAAGGCTTTCATTATGCAAAGTAAGTCTGTGAATGAAGCGCTCCTTTTACTTACCCGAATTTGGTGCTCTCCAGGGGCGTTTACGGATTTGCCGCGCATCGTATCAGACGCTACCGAGTTCTATTGAGCCGGGGAAGGGACTTCCATGGAGAAGTTGTTCTGGTCTCAATATCTTGGACCCGAACATCCGGTGTCTTCCAGCGACCAGCTGAAATAGCTGGTCGAGCTGCACAAGGCAGCTGAGCTAGCCATGAAGGAGCTGATAGTCCGACTATGGCCTGCCGCGCCGATACCTAGCAGCTACTTCGGACTTGTGAAGCGGCTTGTTGATGCCTTCCCCCGGCTTGAGGTTATAAAACGTTCGGTCTGTATCGAAGGTGCACGGATGGCCTTTGCCCGCATCAAAACGCATTGGGAAAAGATGGATGCCAAGAAGCTAATGACCAAGGGGCCACCTAAGGGCAAGGAGCACCGCCGACCCGAGTTGTATTTTGATGGTGTCCTGGAGGGATCTCGCATTGTTGCGGATCACTGTGCGAAAGACACTATCTTTGAATGAATGTATGCGAGCTCCCTCTGCCTTGTATGATAAAAGAAAGTGTTTATGCAATATAATGCCTGTTATGTTCTTAAATTTTTACTTCCTGTGCGGCCGTGTTGTATGAAATCTAAGGGTTAACCAGTCGTCGGCTTCTGCCCCCTCGTAGGTAGTACGGGGGTGTTCGGGATGGAATATAAACAATCTCGATCCAATTAGATGGTCCTTGAAGGAGTTGTTTAGCGCAACGAACCAGGCAACGAGACTATGCGACTATAACACCCTCACTTAGCCATAGGAGTGCGACAATAAAAACATGGGCGCAGCCCCTAGTATCCGAACTAGAGGGCTATAAGTGTCTGATCGGGCAGTACCAATTCTTCGCGTAATGCGGACTAAATCTCCAACGATTTGCAACCTCCGAACAGCTGACCGGCTCTCGCCGCATCATGACAGTCAGTTTTCGGCTTTCTCTACTGAGGTGCTCCTTTGGATAAACCAAGGCACAATCGCAGTAGTTCTCCCTTTACTACCTTAGCCAATATAGCGGAATGTAAGGTAGCAAGCACAGGAGCCGGGTAACCCAACTATTGGCCAAAGACATGATTCGAAGCCAATGCATATAATGCTAAATTCGGGGTGCCGAACAATACTTATAAAAAGTGTTCGAACTTTTGTTGTCGTAATGTGGGGTGCTATGAAGCCCCTGGCAAACGTCAAGCGTACCAAAGTGTACGGGTGCTACCTGATAGGATTGTCCACAGGGGAGCTGAAAAAAAACCAGAAAAGGTACGAAGGTAAAAAGCTGGAGTCCTACAGCTCCAGCCACAAACTGTTCTCATTGTAATTTAATTAGTATGTCAAGGCGCATTGATACAGGTAGTGTGATAAGCAACAGGCTATTTGACATGCCGAACCAAAGGGAGAGCTGCATGTGGGTCCTGAAAAACGGGTAGAGTTATCGTTAACAGAATCACCTAAAAAGTCCCCCATATGTCTATGTTTCTCGCTGTCTCGGTGTGTTTGTCCTTCAAGAGGACCGATGACCAGACCAACAGATGGTGCCTGTGGGATTGATACCTGAAAAGGAAACAAGTAAAAGTGAAAGTATGTGTGTATCCGATGTCGGTTGAGTCGTACTATGGACCACAAGCTATCTATGCCTCCGTTGATGCCCATGGGATTTTGAGTGCATAGTTATGTACGCGCAGCACGAATGCCGCCACTTGATCGGAATGGAGACGGAGGCCGGATTGCTAGTCGAGCTCCTGACGAGTCGAGCTCTCCTGCTGTAGAGTAGTTCGGACCCTCTTAACGGTGTCCATGGGCTCGGCAGCCGAATTAAGGTTCTGCTTGAGAAGGCCGCTCTATACTTCTGCTACTAAGGCAGCTGTGTGGACCAGCCATCTTGAGCTTGAGATAAGCATAGTGTGCTACTGCGTTGAATCGAGCGAACGCAGTTCGTCCAAGCAGTGCATGATAGCCATTGCGGAAGGGGACGATATCGAAGATTAACTCCTCGCTTCGGAAGTTTTTTGGAGATCTGAAGACAACCTCTAGTGTGATTGAGCCCATACAGCGGGCCTCTACACCTGGTATGACTCCTATGAAGGTAGTCCTGGTGGGCTTGATCTGAGATTGTTTAATGCCCATTTTTCGCGTTGTATCCTGATAGAGCAGATTGAGGCTGCTACCTCCGTCCATAAGGACGCGAGTCAGGTGGAACCCATCAATTATTGGGTCTAGGACCAGTGCGGCTGAGCCACCGTGACAGATACTGGTTGGATGATCCCGGCGATCAAAAGTGATCGGGCATGACGACCATGGATTAAATTTTGGGGCGACTGGCTCTATCACGTAGACGTCCCTAAGCGCACGCTTGCGCTCCCTCTTGGGAATGTGGGTAGCGTATATCATGTTCACCGTTTTGACCTGAGGGGGAAACTTCTTTGGTCCCCCTATGTTCGGTTGATGGGGCTCTTCGTCATCGTCCTCGCTTCGCAATCCCTTTTCCCTGTTCTCGGGGTTTAATTTGCCAGCCTGTTTAAAAACCCAGCAATCTCTATTTGTATGATTGGGTGGCTTGTTTGGGGTGCCATGAATCTGGCACGGACGATCAAGTATGCAGTCCAAGCTGGATGGGCCTGAATTGTTCTTTTGGAACGGCTTCTACCGCTGACTGGACTTAGAGCCCCTGAATTCGGCATTGACTGCCGTGTCCTCGGTGTTATCACTACTGTTTCGACGCTTGTATGTGTTGCGTTGAGACTTGTCTTTGCTATTTTTAGCTTCAGGAGTGCCAGCGTCGCTTGCATTGTTTTCGCTACGGGCCAGCCAATTGTCCTCGCCCACACAAAAGCGGGTCATGAGTGTCGTGAGGGTTGCCATGGATTTTGGCTTTTCTTGGCCGAGATGGTGAGCGATCCATTCGTCGCGGATGCTGTGTTTGAAGGCTGCTAGGGCTTCGGCATCTGGACAATCGACGATTTGGTTCTTTTTAGTTAAGAACCTAGTCCAGAATTTCCTGGCGGACTCTCCGGGCTGTTGAACTATATGGCTTAAGTCATCAGTGTCCGGAGGTCGAACATATGTACCTTGGAAGTTATCGAGGAAGGCCTCTAACAAGTCCTCCCAGCTGCCAATAGAATTTGCAGGCAGACTGTTGAGCCAGTGCCGAGCTGGCCCCTTGAGTTTTAAAGGGAGGTATTTGATGGCGTGGAGGTCATCGCCGCGGGCCATATGAATGTGGAGAATGAAGTCTTCGATCCACACCGCGGGGTCTGTGGTTCCATCATATGATTACATATTCACGGGTTTGAACCCTTCTGGGAATTCATGATCTAGGACCTCATCAGTGAAGCAATGAGGGTGTGCGGTGCCTCTATATCAGGCCATATCGCGACGTAGCTCTGATGGAGTCCGTCTGCGGTTTTCAGCCCGCGCATGACTAAGTTTGTCATGTCCAAATTGGTGGCCGTCGTCGCGTGTCGAGGCACGTCCTCGCGATCTATAGATTGATCTAGTATGCCCTGCTTATTGTTCAGGTTTTGCTGGAGGTCATATGTATGACCGTGGGCTAATTTACTTCTGCCTGTGTGATGAGGCGGTGCTGGCTGGTGTTCGGCGTGAGATGCCGTTTTGTCCCGACCGCGTGGTGGTCGGTCAGCCACATTGTATGATGGAGGTATGTATTCCGGCGCCTCCTCGTCAAACTAAGGTAGCAACTTGCGCTCTGGGTAGATTTTGGTTGGGCACTTGAGGCTGTATTCTTCGGCTGCTAGGACATTAGTCCATTTATCATTGAGTAGATCTTGGTCAGCTTGAAGCTGCTGCTGCTGCTTCTTTTTCAGGCTCCTTGCCGTGGCGATTAGCTGGCACTTGAAGCGCTCCTGCTCCAGAGGTTGCTCAGGCAAGATGAAATCGTCGGTGCCGAGGCTCACCTCATCCACGGAGAGCGGGAGATAACTTCCGACCTCTGAGTCTTCGTGTGTGACCTGCTTGCCAGGGCTAGCCTGCCAATCTTCCCGTTCATCTTGTTCATTAGCTGTTTCAATGGGGTCTTCGTTGTCTTCGGCACCTTCTGGAGTATTATCTTCTCCTGTGCCGGTGTTGCCGTGTTTACTATGGTGTGACTTAGAGCAGCGCCGCTGACGCCGGCGCTTGGATTGTATTTCAGAAGGTTTATCCTCGGCTGGATCTTCCTTGTCATCGCTGCTGTTTTCCTTTGGTGCATCCACCATGTATACATCATACGAGGAAGTGGTCATCCAGCGTCCGGTGAACGGCGGGTTCTGGGCCTCTTCTTCTCCGGCATTGTCGTCTATACCGTCGATGTCCTCGGAGTCGTAATCAAGTGTGTCGATCAGATCCTCGACCGTGGCGATGAAGTGGGTGGCGGGTGGGAAGCAAAATTCTCCACCATCAGCCCCTAGTTCGAACCGAATATAGTTCGGCTGTGAGTCCTCTGCCAAGGACAGGTTCTTTAATGAGTTTAGCACATCGCCCAAAGGCGAGTGCTGGAAGACGTTTGTGGCGCTGAACTCGAAGATCGATAAACGATCAAGTTTGGCATCCTCGGGCTCATGTGGTTCGAAACTTACGGCCGGAGACGAGTCCAGAGTTCCGGTGACAAAGATGTCGTGAGAGGTTAAGTCTATGTGCGACTCCAACGCCATGGAATCTGTGGCCTCCGTGTTGGGGTTGATCCTCCCGTCCTCGGATGGCACAGTCTGCTCCGGCTCTAAGGCCAGAGCGGTTATAGGAGCGATCTCCTGGATGCGGTCTGATGACAGATTTAGGTCATGATCATCGGGGTGACCGGGGGTGGCAGCCACGGTCTCGAATCTGGCGAAGATCAAGTCTCCACGGATGTCCGCAACGTAATTCAAGCTCCCAAATCTGACCTGATGGCCAGTGGCATAGCTTTCGATCTGCTCCATATGGCCAAGCGAATTGGCCCGCAATGCGAAGCTGCCGAACACAAAGATTTGTTCGGGGAGGAAGGTTTCTCCTTGGGCAGCGTCATTATTGACGATTGAAGGGGCCATCAAACCTTTTGGCGATAGCATAGTGGAACTCTCAATGAAAGCACCAATGTCAGAGTGAAAACCGGCGGATCTCGGGTAGGGGGTCCCGAACTGTGCATCTATGGTCGATGGTAACAGGAGACAGGGGACACGATGTTTACCCAGGTTCGGGCCCTCTCTATGGAGGTAATACCCTACGTCCTGCTTGATTGATATTGATGAATACGATTATTACAAGAGTTGATCTACCTCGAGATCGTAATGGCTAAACCCTAGAGGTCTAGCTTGTATGGCTATGATAATGAATCTGGCCTATCTGAACTAAGTCCTCCGGTTTATATAGACACCGGAAGGATCTAGGGTTACACAAGGTTGGTTAGAAAGAAGGGAATCTACATATCCGGTCACCAAGCTTGCCTTCCATGCCAAGGAGAGTCCCGTCCGGACACTGGTACAGTCTTCGGTCGTCGCATCTTCATAGTCCATCAGTCCGGCCCATGGCTAAGAGGCCGGACGCCCGAGGACCCCTTAGTCCAGGACTCCCTCAACCCTTGTCGCTAGTTCAGTATGGATCCGCTAGTTTGTTTGCGTTGTCACCGACAAACATGTTTAATTTTTCCTGACTATTCGTTTTTCACGCAAAATTATTATGCATGGAATTTTTTTTCTGTTGGTCTATGTTGCATTATTCTTGCAGAGATACACCGACGCTTGTATGTGGTGGATGCGTCAATATGGCGATCAACGCGGATCGATGGGATGATCGGAATAAGATCAAGAAATTTTTTAGCGGCAACCTTGCTCGTTGCCTGGCAATGTGCCAGGTCCGAGGTCTGCCGCTGCTGGTAGCACACTCATAGGGAAACTATACCCCGGACTATAGAGACGATCCGACCAGCAGCGCTCCATCCATGGAGATCATGTATGCACAAGTACTTCTCCCATGGAGTAGTAACACCAGGCCGGCGTAGGTCGTCGATGCGGCAACTTACAGGGAGATTCAGTCTTTCCCTTTTTTTCTTTTTTTTAATATTTACTTAATTAAGGATGAGGCAGTCTACGCTTTTTAACTCGTGATCTGTCTTGCACGTACCTTGTCATGTACTGAATTGATTTGACCTTTGCAAGAGAAGGAGTACTATACTACTGCTTGCTACTACGTACGTTGCAGTACGACCCATGTTCGCATCTGCTGCTTGGCGATACATCGGATCCGGACTCAATCTGACCATCGGGCGATCCGGCCAAAGAGATAGTGCGGAAGCAGTATCCTAACAGGGACTTGGCTCCATGGCAGCACACAAACAGAGAAAGTTCACCGACCCTCGTACATGGCGTCGGTCTGACCAATCTCAGCGCAGTCACTGGGAGATTTGATCTTTCTTCTCTCCATTATTTAATTAAGTTTGGAAGCCGTCTACATTTTCACTAACGGTTTCACTTTCATGTGCTTCCTGATGCAATTAGCACTACCAGTTGCTTCACGTCCATCGAGATTGGATTGATGCGACAAGCAACTTACGTGGTACCTTCCACATGAAGTTGCATGAGTACTTCGGGGGCGTCTCTTTCACAACAATTGCTACATGCGGATTAGGCTGACAGCCACCGCACCAGCCGACACCTCCGCACAATGAGTTCGGATCATACCAGGCCGATGTTGTCCCCCGAGCATGCCGACCTGCATCGACGGGTCCGCGCTGCCACTCCGTCGAACCAACCCCGGCGCACATGCCAAACTTACCTCATGATTCTCTTCGCATATATTAATTATGCAATTTTTTCTTTCAATTATTATTGTTTTTTGCTTGCACCATTTTATGTGTGCAGGTAATCGATTTTGACTGCGTTACGCGGTCACTTCGGCATCACCAGCCGACCTGCATGAGACTTTGGCATCCGCCGATCATAGCTTCTCCATGTTAACTAGACCAAGAACTTCATCTCGCCACATCGGCCGCGCAGCACCGTCGCTTCATCAAACTGACGTCCACCATGCCGAACAAGTCGACTGGCGTGGTGGCTTCATTGTCACCTTGCGAACGAACTCCGCCAGCTCGGCTAGACTAAGGGCTTCGCATTACCGTGTCACTACTCCGGAGTGCCGAACTCCTCGCTCGGACACCTCGGGCTTGGGGGCTGGGACCTCGGCCATGCCGTGGACTGCGAACCTTATCAGATATGTCACAGATCAATGGGCGTCTTCGTCCCGCCACAAGCCCGAATCGCGTCCTCAACACCGAGCACATTAACCAGCTAAGTCGCTTTCATGCTCAAAAACTTTCAGTTTTTAATTTTGTTCGGTTCGACCAAGCATTATACTTTTTGGCAAAAAGTTGTTTGTGAAATAGTTCCTTGTCAAAACTTTGTTTGTGACACACAAATTCAAATACCCCGTTTATTTGGGGGCTTCCTTTATGAAGCCTTTCCTCTTGCATATGAGTATACTTTTATGGCTTCGTTCCTTGTTTGTGTATTAAGCCACAATATGCACCATGTTGACTTAAGTGTTCCGCAAGCTGGGTTGCCTTACTCCTGTGTTTACCCCTACGTTCCCGATTGTTCGGCTAGGGAGTAAAGGGAGCACCTCTGCGATTGTCACGATCGGGTCATCCGAGCTCGGACCTCAGACTGGGTGAAGCCGAAAGCTAGCGCTCTTATTGTTTTCAATCATGGTCGGCACACAACAGAACCCATGACTACAAAAAATCTAGTGCACAAGTCTCATAGTAACAATGAGCAACCGAAGAAAGGTATCGATGGGGGTACTATTTTCTTCGAAGATGCTTCTTACACTTCGTCAGTAATATAGCATAAGTTCCCTGAGCGCGCTTTGTCTGTTATAGCCTTATGGCCTGATTGCCTGGTTATCGGAAACACCATCGATATTCTCGACAGGTGGAGTACATAACACTTTTTGGCCCTTGACCGAAGAGGGAGAAGCCGACGGTCGGTTAAGACGCGTTTAAAGTTCGGGTGAACACAGATATGATATAAGTACTTCGGTACATACAACCATTATACATAAAACTCTTTTACCCAAGTCACTTGGGGGCTCTTATAGTATGAGCCATTTTTGTTAGTCGCTGCACAGTCTTTTTCTACCACTCCTTTCTCGACTCAGGTGTATGATCAATAGCCGGGTAGCCTGGTTTCTATCTAAGGTCGGTCGCATTTAGTTCGCTAAACTGGCCTGAGAAATACTCCGCTTTCGGGATAGGGAGGTTGAAGCCGAAAGCTGACTCACTTGAAGTCTAGAGATCAGATGTGTCATGTCAAAGCACGACAAAAGTACAATTTTAAGACCAATTTCATATTGACGCCAAAACAGCTTGATTCAATCTAGACGTAAAGTTTTCTACGCATGTTTGCTGGCCTTTTTTGAGCTTATAACATCTTTCACCTATTTTCTATTTCAGGAAGCGGGACATTCTCTCGGTTGAGGTGTTCGGCGTGAAACTCTTTTCTAAAAACTACAGTTTGGCATTTTTCCTGTTGAACTCCGCCTCGGTATTGTAAAAACGTACATGACAGTTGAACTTGTTCCTGAGGAGGTACGATCCTAGGGTCGTCCATTTTGCCCAACCCAATTCTCGGGGGCTACTGCATTGACAATCCAATGCAGAAAATTCAAGTGCAATATAGTTTTCAAGGAGATTATGATCCTCAGGTTGGTCGGCCGCACCCAACCTGAGTCTCGAGGACTTTGCACACCGCTTTTTGTGTCCCTAAGTATTCTACCAAGCTAAGAGTTGATCCTCAGGCCGATTTTGCGAATCAACTGAGTCTCAGGGGCTATTAGGATCAGCGATCTTATGTCATCCTTCATGTGCATCTCGGGTTTTAGACCGATACACACCTTGAGGGCTACTGGCTATATATCTCAGCAGAGAATAAACTGCACCAATAAAAAATATTGATAAAAAATCGGCCCGCAGTCGGGGTGGTGCACCACCTCGGAAGTAGTCCGGCATAAAGCTAGGGCACCAGTGGCTGGCTCCATAGAGGGCATTTCCGACATTAAGCTCGGCTAAACTCCTTCAACTTTTTTGAACCAAGGTGATCTATGACACCTCGAATATAGTCCGGCATTGGAGCTCGGATCTAGTCCGGCGTTGGAGCTTGGACATAATCCGGCGTTGGAGCTCGGATATAGTCCGGTGTTGGATCTTGGACATAGTCCGGCGTTGGAGCTCGGATACAGTCCGGTGTTGGGGCTCGGATACATTCCGGCGTTGGAGCTCAGAAGCGGTTCGGCGTTGGTGCTCGGCTGCAAAAGATACCTCGAATGGAGTCCGGCGTTGGATCTCGGACGCAAGAGAACGCTGCCGCCCGGGAACAACTTCAAACTCGAGGTGTGGCATAAAAATAACAAGGCATTGATAAAGGCTAGAAACTTAAAAGGGATCCTCGGATACCCGACGTGTAAAGTCTTCGGATGCACTTTGGCGATCCTCAAGATCGAAGATGAGAAGATTTGTTGAACTAGTTTTCAAGACCGACGACCGAAGATGAAGAACAGTTCAGAAGAATCGAGGAGCGTCCCCAACTTGAAGACCAGTTCAGGGGGCTACTGACGGTGTCCTAGACTAGGGCTACTCACCACGTCGTCTCCCGGCCAGCTGGATTGGGCCGAGGACCCCCCATGGCGGTTCACTCATGGGCCACTTTGGGCAGCCCATGCCGCATACAAGGAAGATCCCACGAGACTTGGCGCACAAGACGAGGATCTCTCCTAAACCCTAGGCCTCTGGTGTTTTATATAAACCGAGGCCAGGCTAGTCGATAGACAATCTGATATTCATTATTATAGTCTCGTGGTAGACATATGTACTCTGTACTACACCCATATGAATACAATCAAAAGCAGGACGTAGGGTTTTACCTCCATCAAGAGGGCCCAAACCTAGGTAAAACCTGTGTCCATGTTACCATCTCTCCAATATGCCTAGCTTAGGACCCCTACTGCGAGATACGTGTAGGATCGAAAGTATGTCTAGAGGGGGGTGATTAGACTACTTGACCAAATAAAAATCTAGCCTTTTCCCAATTTTAGTTCTTGGCAGATTTTAGCAACCTTGCACAAGTCAAGAAATCAACCTACACATGCAATTCTAAGAGTATAGTAGTGGAAAGTAAAACAATTGCATATGAAGGTAAAGGGAGGAGTTTGAGGGAGCAAACGCAATGTAGACACGGACATTTTTGGCATGGTTCCGATAGGTGGTGCTATCGTACATCCACGTTGATGGAGACTTCAACCCACGAAGGGTAACGTTTGCACGAGTCCACGGAGGGCTCCACCCACGAAGGGTCCATGAAGAATCAACCTTGTCTATCCCACCATAGTCGTCGCCCACGAAGGACTTGCCTCACTCGGGTAGATCTTCACGAAGTAGGCGATCTCCTTGACCTTAAAAACTCCTTGGTTCAACTCCACAATCTTGACGGAGGCTCCCAAGTGACATCTAGTCAATCTAGGAGACACCACTCTCCAAGAGGTAACAAATGGTGTGTTGATAATGAACTCCTTGCTCTTGTGTTTCAAATGATAGTCTCCCCAACACTCAACTCTCTCTCTCACAGGATTTGGATTTGGTAGAATGAAGATTTGAGTGGAAATCAACTTGGGGAAGGCTACAGATCAAGATTTATGTGGTTGGAATGGAATATCTTGACCTCAACACAAGTGTAGGTGGTTCTATCTCAGAAAATGTATGTTGGAAGTGTAGGCATGTTCTGATGGCTCTCTCCACGAATGAAGAGTGGGTGGAGGGGTATATTTAACCTCCACACAAAATCTAACCGTTACACACAATTTACCAAACTCGGTGGGACCGAATCATGAAACTCGGTCGGACCGATTTAGTTCAAAATGTGAACGTTAGGATTTTCGATGGGACCAACATGTCAACTCGGTGGGACCGATACCATTAGGGTTAGGGCATAACGTAATCTCGGTGAGACCGATTACACAAACTCAGTGGGACCGATTTTGGTAATAGACAAACAGAGAGTTGGTCAGGCAAACTCGGTGGGACCAATTCGCTCATCTCGGTTGGACCGAAACGTTATGAAAGGGAAACAGAGAGTTTGCATTGCAATCTCGGTGGGGCCGATCACTCATCTCGGTTTGACCGAAACGTTACGAAGGGAAACAAAGAGATTACAATCCCATCTCGGTGAGACCGAGATCCCTATCGGTGAGACCGAAAAGACTAGGGGTTCTGGCAGTGGCTATGTCAAGAGAACTCGGTGGCGCCGGATAGAAAGTTTCGGTAGGGCCGAGTTTGACTTTTGGTTTGGGACATATCTGGATATGAGAAATTAGTTGAGGGTTTTGGAGCATATCCCTAAGCATTTTGAGCAAGAACCTCATTAAGCAGGACCTCACCCCCTCTTGATAGTATTGGCTTTTCCTATGGACTCAATGCGATCTTGGAACACTAAAATGAAAAATGTAGAGTCTTGTGCTTTGAGATTGAGCCAATCCTTTTGTCCTTGGCATTTTGAGGGGTCCACTTTTCTAATACATGCCATGGCAATCATTGAGCTTTCTTGAAATATTTATCTTGAAATAGCATTAGCTCAATGTGCTATATGTTGTTAGGAATTACCAAAACCACCCAGGGATAGTTGCACTTTAAATCTCCCCCTTTTTGGTAATTGATGAGAACATATAGATCAAAGCTTCGACAAATGATAATAAGATTGAAAAACATCGTCGCTTTTAGAAGTATGTGATAAGCAAGAGCTCCCCCGAAATTTGTGCATTATTTAAAATTTGCTTTTGAATGCAAATGCACAATCGATTAGGATCATGGGTTACTCTTCAATGTCACATACATCTTGGTGGAGCGCTCAAAATGATAGAAATTAAAAGCATGCACTCATCACCAAGCAAGTGAATGATCATATAAGGATATAAGAGATAATATCATCCAACAAGCATTAAGGGTAGCATATGATCAAACACATGATCAAACAAGTATTTCACAAGAACATAAAGTATCTCACACAAGCACACAATCAAGAAGTTCAACCAAAAACAAGAGAGGTAAAAAGCAACACTCTCTCTCGAAGCCTATGATCTATACATTTTTCTCCCCCTTTGGCAACAAGTTACCAAAAAGTTCAAAAATGCATAGTGCTAAACGTCTCTCAGGCTTGATCTTCGGGAGGTGGTGTAGAGATGACTCCAAGGATGAAAGCTTCTGTTGATGTAGTTGGAGCTGGTGGAGTGGCTGCTGGAGGTGGCACTGGAGCTGTAGCTGCTGGAGCTAATGATGTATCTCTAGTATCTGTGACTAGCACTGCAGCAGACCTCTGGCTTCAGGGCACTCTAGCAAAAGCATCTGTAGTTGACTTGCCCTTCTTCTCCTCCACTTCCTCCTGAAGTTGCTCAACTGCTGACCAAATCCCAGTTACTTTGACATCAAGATTATAGAATTTTTGCTCAATGATCCTCTCCAAGCTCTCCTGGTTTTGAGTCAGGGTGGCCAAGCCCTTCTCAATCCTCATGGTGGATTGGATCAGATATCCAAGCTGATCTTACTTGGATTTCAAGAACCATTGAGATGCCTCTTTAACAGTTGGCATTCTTGCAGCTTTCTCAGCTTTAGCTTTGGCTTTCTTCTCCTGTGCTTGAACTGATGATGGTTCATTCTCATCCATCACAACTGTATTGTCTTCAAATTTAGGGTGTATGGACAGGTGCTCCTTATCCAATAGATATTTTCCCGTGCCCATCTTGGAGTTGATGAGCTCCTGAATTTGTGGGGCATACCCACAGCTTCTCTTCTGATCAGCTATTGTCCTTTTGATTGTCTCTACAATCAGACTCATGACTTTGAAATTTTGAGGCACATCAAACAAATGTAGCAAATTGATATCATGTCCTCTGATCATCTTATGATCACCTGACTTGGGTAGCAATGTGTGCCTTAGGATCCAGTTGATGGTAGGCAGACCAGACAACAAGAAGTGGACAGATGCAAACTTATGAGTCTCTAAAGCATCATCTGGGATCTCTCTATACATGTGTCCCATAGTGTTGTGGTCTTTCTTCTTCTCGGCATAAACATCCAAGTCATCCTCATGTTCTTCTAGGGCATTGATCAACTGAGCCCATTCTTCAACAGTGGATTGGTACCTAGTACCTTCAGACATCCAAACTATCCTTCCATCTAGATAGAAGTGGGCTATGGAGTAAAACTAGATGATGAGCTCATCATTCCACTTGGTGAGCTTCTGGGCAACAAATGTATCAACTCCACATGCTTTGAAGCTATCATATACTCCTAGATAGTGATCTTCATTCTCCTTGATCTACTCCCAGTCAACCCATCTCATGTCACACACACTATGGGCTTCTTGTCAAGCAAGACAGTCTCATAAAAGTCTTGTTGTTCCTTTGTGTGGAACCTGTAGTCCACAACAGTTCTCCTCCTGGCAGCATATGGATCAGACTGTCTCCACAATCTCAGTATTGAATCCTTCCTGATCTTCATATTTTCTGTAACAGGATGTGCATCATTATGGTCAGGGATGTTGGGCTTGAGCTTCCTTAGCACTTGGGCTTCATCTTATTCTTCATCAACAGTCTCAGACACTGGGGCCTTGTTCTTTTCTGCAGCTGGAATGTTCCTGGTGCTTCTCTTGGGTGCAGACTTTTGAGCTGGAGCTTTGGGAGCAGATTTGGGCTTAGATGGAGAAGCCCCTGATCTAATTGCATCTCCCATAAGCTTCTGAGCTTTGGGTGCTGGTTGTGATGGCCTGACTTATTAGGGGTGATAGACTACTCATATCAATAAGGAATTCCTTCTTTTCCGGTAGCCCATTCAGACAGAACTCCAAAGTTAAGCGTGCTCAGCTTGGAGTAGTGTCAGGATGGGTGACCGACCGGGAAGTTGCTCCCGGCTGCGCATGAGTGAGGACAAAGTGCGCAGAAAAGACTAGTATTGATCTGTGGGGCCAATCTAGATCCCGCCAGGAGTAACGACCATCGGCGGGTGTGTCTGGGGCGTTACAAGTTGGTATCAGAGCCGACCCTCACGGTTACACGAATGGTTGCGGAAAGGTGCGTGGTCATGTTGTTCATGACGTTTGTGACCCGTCGTGGCACACGGCATGGCACTTGTACTGGACTGGAAGCACAGACATATGTGCCAAGAGGGAACGTTCCTGTGGCCCGACGAGGACGTCGGTTCCTCTGAGTGGGGGTGTATGTGATGGCCTGGCTTATTAGGGATGATAGACTACTCATATCAATAAAGAATTCCTTCTTTTCCGGTAGCCCATTCAGACAGAACTCCAAAGTTAAGCGTGCTCAGCTTGGAGTAGTGTCAGGATGGGTGACCGACCGGGAAGTTGCTCCCGGGTGCGCATGAGTGAGGACAAAGTGCGCAGAAAAGACTAGTATTGATCTGTGGGGCCGGTCTAGATCCCGCCAGGAGTAACGACCACCGGTGGGTGTGTCCGGGGCGTTACACTGGTGCAGCATCCTCTTCTTCTTCATCATCATCTCTCATCATTGATGGTTTTCCAATAACTCTAGCAATGGTCTTCTTGACCCTTTCTTTCCTCTTCTTGCCTTCACCTCCTTCTTTGGGTTCAAGAGTGAACTCCATTGTTTCTTGAGTGGAGGCTCTGGCTTTTGACATTGGAACTCTTCTTGCTGGAGCCTTTGTCTTCATTCCGGGCTTACTTGCAGCAGTTGTGCCATACTCCTTTTTCAGCACCTTTTTCCTTGAAGTGGCCTCATCCTCAACGGCCACATAATCCTCATCCTCAGAATCTGAGATTTTCTTCTTCCTTGTCCTAGTAGCTGCTTTTGGCAAGTTACTAGGTGTGCTCCTGCTGCCCTCATCATAGCTGCTGGAGGGACTAGTGCCCTCACTCAACTGAACCTGCTCTTCAGACTTGTTCTGACAGTCACTTTGATCAGACATCTTCAGGCAAATTGTCAGCAGACCCTGTGAATAGGTTGTATATGAGGTAGAGTAGATGAGCATCACAAAGTACAGAGGTTTTGCAAAAAAATTGAGTCAAAAAGCTTAGTTTTAGTTCTCTACAGAAGTGATCTCGGAGCTACCGAATTGACAAACTCGATGATACTGAAGCAACACTTGGAACCTAAACTAGTGAACTCAGTTGGGCCGAGTCATAGTTTGGTGGCACCGAGATTGCGAGGGTTTCACAGAATCTTGAACTCGGTCACACCGATTGCACATTTTGGCTGGACCAAAAAGCGCATGTGCAATGGCCAAGGCCGAATCAGTGAGACCAATTTCTACATTTCGGTCGGTCTGAGATGAGTTCTGCAAAGAGCTAACCCTAAAATTTTTGAATCAATCTAGACCTAAGGAAGTTTTAGCTGGATGGATCAATCTCAATTGTGGCAAGAAACATGGCATTGTCCTTGTGCTAGGAATCGGAGTGAAAAAGACAGCACAAGGGGTCGAACACTTACCCTAGAGCGGCGAGTGTTCGCTACGGCGGCAACGGCGGAGCAGATTGCCGTTGACGGCGGCGCAGACCAGCGGCGGGAGGTCGCTGGCGGCGAGAGGACGATCCAGAGACCCGAAGAGGCAGAGCAGGTTACGCGCGGGTGAAGGGTTTCGGAAAATTTTCCAAAATTTGACCCGTCAGTATATATAACCTGACCCTGTCGGTGTGACCGAGTGGAACAACTCGGTGGCACTGAGATGCAAAACTACAGGCAGTTACTGCAACTCGGTGTGACCGAAAGGTTCTAATCGCTTGCACCGAGATTGAAAACCTAGATCAACGAAGTGATCTCGGTAGGACCAAAAAGGATGAATCGGTCAGACCGAAATGCACAAAGAGGTTTTGGAAGTTTAAGTCTATGACGAATCGGGGACTCTGAGTGCTCCTCACACAGAGTGGTACAAATCTGACTTGATCAAACTTTGTGATGTAGCATGAATACAGTTTGACGAGGAAAGCATAGATAGCTAGAGGGAGTTCTTAGGCATTCTTGTCCATCCATTTGGCAAAAAAGAAAGAGCCAAACAATCAAAGCAACAAATGGATGTCCTCGAATGAGAGAAATATGCATACAACATGCTCACACAATAAAATGGCAAATGAAATATGTGACAAAACATGCACAAACACTCTAGCATCTATCAAGCAATTGGCGATGACTAGGTCATCTATATATGAGTATATTGACTTAGGAGTCAAATGAGAAGATTTGATCATAGGTCATACTCATTGTTTAAGCACAAGTGGGGTTACCACTTTTACATAAAGTATTGTTGTGCTCACACCATTAGAGTTGCTTTAGCTCATTTTTAGAGTAAAGCTCCCCCTAGATGTGGTATCCCTCCTAAGAGGGATGAACTAACCTTGGGTTTTGTCGATGATGACTTCATGTAGGTAATGAAGATGTGGATGCTCAATGTTGATGTAGATCATTTAGAGCATTCCATTGGAGTGGGTTGCACTTTCAATACCTACACCGGTTAGTCCCACAAGGAACAGGCAAGGATATCCATAGACATAGAGTGATGTATACACAAGATGATGTCCATGAAAGCATTAGCACTACAAAAAAATACACTTCCGTGATGATACATGTTTGTCACAGTAGGTCGCTTTTTTTGTCATGCATGTACATCCATGACAAATTTATGACAAAATCAAGATAGTCATACCTGTGCTGTCGTAGAAGTGTTCCATGACATTACCAAAATTATCATCACGGAAGTGTCCACTTCCATGACGATAAATAGCGCGTCATAGAAGTGCTTTTGTCAAGGGTGACCGACACGTGGCATCCACTGTAACGGAACGCCGTTAAGCTATCGGGTCGGGTTTTGGATCCGATAACCCGTTAACAGCCTCGACCAATGGGGATTTTCCACGTGTAAAATCATCATTGGCTAGAGGAAACACGTGTCAGCTCGTCAGTGGGTCAGATAGGCGCCTATGATATGTCGACACGTGGCACGGCCCAACAGTGGCCCATTTAGCTTACAGAGCCGGCCCGTTTGACTTGGTCAAAAGTTAACGGGCTGACCCATGAAAAGCCTGTTAACGGTCTCTTCGCAAATAGCCCATTTTACGGCCCGTTAGGCCCTAAAGGAAATTGGCCCAACAACGTCATGTGGGCCGTCGAATATAATACCAGCCCATTTCACTTTCGGCCCATGTATGGCCCACGACGTCTTTCGGCCCATATGAGGCCTTCATATCTTTTGGCCCATTACAGGCCCACGGTGACTCTAGCCCATATTGAACAGTAATTCTTTATACCCGTTAACGGCCCGTGATTTACATGGGCCGTTTCCAGCCCGTGTTAGCTTTCGGCCTATTGACGGCCCATACGTTCTTGGTCTCCTTTTCGGCCCTCGATTACTTTCGGCCCGTTACTGGCATGTTCCCCTAATGGGCCAAATTTGGCCCATGGCAAGAGTCGGCCCATTACTGGCCTGTTCCACTAATGGGCCAAATTTGGCCCATGGCAAGAGTCGGCCCGTTACTGGCCTGTTACCCTAATGGGCCAAATTCGGCCCATGGCAAGAGTCGGCCCGTTTTTGTCCTGTTAACCCGTTGTGCCGTTTCTGGCCCGTCCTATATTCTGGCCCATTAATGACCCATTATGCCTCTGACAGAATTAAGCCTTTGCTGTCCTACGGCCTGTTACCGTGCTGGGCCGATACCAATTACGCCCGATTATGGCCCATGTAGACCCATTTATCCGGCGGCCCGAGGCCCACCGATTACAGGCCCATTTATCGACAGCCCATAGGAGACCCATGGATCCTACGGCCCGTATATGGCCCATGGTAGTTGCGGCCACTAGCAAACCAGGAAAAAGAAGACTAGGAAATAAATAAGGCCGAAACTAACGCTAGGCTATTAAGGCGATTGCACAGATTACATCCACTCGGCATCAAAGATCGCCACCAGTGCAAATATAGGGAATACCCTACACTATACAAAAATGGCTTGTTGTTTTCTTCAGGCGGTGGCTGCATGTTAAGAATAAATTTTGTATCGCACCAAAACAAATTACAACTATATAACAAAAGGAAGGTTGGCATAAAACTTAACAGTCTAGCAGATAAATGCACCACCAGAAGTTCAGAAGCTCGGTTCATTTGACCTGACTGTTACATTTTCATGTTGTATTATCTGATGGAGCACCATAACCCTCGCCTTCATTTCCCCTAAGCTCCTGAACAACATAGCAAATGTCTGATAATCTGGTTTCAAAACCATGCATATCTTGACGACATTGAGCAATGTTTCTCCTTGTTTCACAAAGGGTCTCTGTTAGGGAATGGACTTGTGTCTGGAGCATAGACACAACATTGCTTTGAGCTTGCATATCTTGATCATGAGGCAGTTTGGACGATATTGCCTTAACAACCAACCCAGTATTATGCAGGAACGTGCTTTTGGCATTGTTAGTGGACAGGTACTGACCCACTGCAGCAAGAGCTGACATTGCGGTTATAGTTACCTCGCCACCTTCAGAAGGTGGCGGTTCCACCATTTTTCCATAGCTCGCTGAAAACTTGAGGTTTTACATTAGTAGTACCAGAACAGAAGATATTAAGGAGGCAGCAAAACCAAACAAAATAGCTTTGGTCTATATACAGAACTTATTCTGGTGAACCCATGTAAAATATTATTTGTATTTTATTGCAAAGTACATAATAAAACCAGGTTCCAAACATATGACCATGTACCATCGCTAATGTATTGTCTATTTCTTCATATTGTATTGAGGGCTAAGGATAAAGAGACGAAGTTTATAATACGGTAAGCATAGTATGACGTCATTCATATCACAAAACAACTGAGAACAGACAAACAGGCAATTGTAACATTGTGTGGGCAAGTCCAGCACGGAACTAGATTACGGGTCAAGATCAAAGGAACATCAGTCCTCTCTTTTAAACCTTGTAAGGTGCAATGATACGCTAAGACAATTGTGTATAAAATTGAAAACAGTAATAGACATTGGCTGCAAACCATGTAGTTCAAGGCACAAGTCAGAGTAAGTAGTAGTTAAAAGGCATGAGGATTAAGGACTTAGAACAGCGGCTTTGACTGATGTACTCATGCCCTTCTTCTTGCTGGTGTGACAGTCCTTGAAGATTTCCACAACATTTGGTTCAGGTACTTTTTGGTCCTTGCGGGCTTTCCTCTGCATTTGGAACAAGTCAATATAGATCTGATAATATGGTATAGCGAAAAGAGTGAAACAACAGCTAATTACAAGAGCCTCGCAGTGTGCAATATAGCTATGAGATCCTGTCGTCTGTTGGAATTTCACTTTCATACGGTTGGCCTTGTTCTTTGAACAGTTCACCTACAAGAAGATAGATTTGTGTGGCACATGCGTAAATAGGACTTCAACATGTGATCTGATGACATATATATAATGTACCTGATACTTCGGATCAGACCAGTGTTTAACGAGGCCTCTCTAGTCTTCATCGGATATATTTTCCACTTGAGATGTTTGGGCAAGTTCACTGTTAGCCTTGCCTTCAAAGTGAGTTTTCCTCGAGTTATACTGATATTGTCTCAGAGCAGACTTGAAAACATGGGTGCAAGCTTGTCTGGTTGCATCATCTTGGCTATCCAACTTGAACCTCATCTGTTGAAAATTATGGGAGTCTCATTATCAGCAACCTAGAAAGTATTGGATAGAGCAAGATGATATTACTAGTTTCCATACATAACCATACTTACAGATAAATGGTCGAGGAAGATGTTGAACTGGGTTTCGTCTTTGTCATTCCTGTACTGAATCCATGTTGGGAGGATACGTACATGACACCTAACAGCAACCATTGCCTCTGATACTAACTTGGCTGACTCTGTAGCATCACGTGGACTTTTTAAACCTGCCTCAAAACGGATCTCCATTCTTCCTCCTCTAGATTTAGTTAACCTATCGAGCATTATCCCTGATGTTTGTTTCCTCTTGCGCCTAGGTTCTAATCCAACAACAAACATAGGAAGTGTTAGTGTACATCAAACTGTGAGACTACATATAAAGAAGCATGCAACTGTAACTTGACTCTAGAAACTACCTTCTTGCTGTTGAAGCTCACAAGGTTCATCTGATATTGCCAACTCATCTTGCGTCAAGAGTGCTTGGGAAGTAGTGTCAGGTGGCAAGGGAGCTTGGGAACGTGCTGCTAGCTTAGTTGACGCATGAGTACGTCGTGTAGCTGGTAGTACTGTGGTAGGTGTTGCAAGAACTAGGGCTCTCTCTGCTTGTTTGGTGGCAGCTATTTGTTTCTGTTTGTCTTTTTTTGCAACTCGTGTAACATGGGATGACGTGTTTGTAGAATTTTCTGGTGGACTTTGACCTTCTATTGCACCATCAGTACCAACAGAATCTGCAGGATTCATCCGCTTCTCATTCCCTGCCATTCTGTGTTTCTTCCTCTTTCTCTGTGCCATGTTAAGTCAAGCCGACAAGAAAAACGAATAACAATTTAGTTCTTCAGAAAAAAATGATGCGTGATGTAGACGAACTGAACTTTGATGTTAGACAACCACATGATAGGAGGATGTAATATGTATGAAAAACGGGACGGAAGAGATAACCAGAACTATGATGTGTAAACTAAGAAGAAGACATTTCACCAAATTAGAAGCAATGCAATGGAAGGTAGACACCATATGAAAGATGCTACAAATATCGCTCTGCCAAGTTAACAGTGTCTCATCATAAATGCCGTTTAAACAAATGTGAAGCAGTACAAGAAATAAATCATATGCAAGATGCAAACAACATCACACTACCATGTTAGAGGTCTCTCGTCATTAGTGCCATTGCATATTCACAGCTTATGATGTGTAAATCTAAGGAGAAGGCATTTCAACAAATTAGAAGCAATGAAAGCTAGACACCATATGAAAGATGCAATGAATATCACTCTACCAATTTAAAACTGTCTCGTCATAACTGCCATTTCAACAAATTAGTAATACAAGCTAGAAAAGAGTATGAGATGTAACCTATATCACACTCCGAAGTCAAACGTGTCTTATGATAAGTGATTGTTGCAGGTTACACAATAGTAGTAATTTGATGTAAGAACATGGTGTGATAGACAAATATTGTATGTTCTAGAAACAGGAACACGTGTCTTATTCAAGTATAATGTGTAAAGTAAGTAGATGGAATTCAATAAAATTAGCAGCAATACAAGCTAGACATCACACATAACATGCAACCACATATAACAGTGCCAAGTTAGAGGGAGCACCGGTGATGCTGCACTAGGGGAGACGTGCTCATCATAAACACAGCTTTGTTGAGTGTCTATGCATGTGTTATCTTGGAAATCATCTTGGGGGTGTGGAGGAGTAGAAACTGTAGAGGCCCTCCGTTCGGAAGGAGCACCTTTATCCGCCGCCTTGCTAACTTCCTTCTGCTTTATTGATTTTGAATTGTCAAGTAAAACCGACAAGAAAAAGCAATAAAATTCTCTCTTCAGAACTCATTCATGCATGATGCTGACAATCACTACTTTGATGTAAGGCAAACACATGATACGAGGACGGAATATGTACGAAAAACAGGATGGCATGGCATGTTCACAACTGTTTGTGTAAACTAAGCAGAAACCATTCCAGCAAATAAGAAGCAATGCAAGCTAGACACCACATGAAAGATGCAACCAATATGACTCTGCCAAGTTAAAAGCGTCCAATCATAAATGGAATTTCAACAAATTAGAAGCTGCGCATGCTATAAATCATATGAAAGATGCAACTAATATCGCACTGCATATACTAAAGGTGTCTCGTCATGTTGATTGATGCGGGATACAAAAAAACAATAGTTTTATGTAAGGACATGCTTAATAGACAGATGTACTATGTACTAAATGCAGGAAGGCATGTCACATTAACAGGTATAATGTATAAGCTAAGCAGACTAGCACATGCAGTTTAACCAGATTGGAAGAATTACAATCTAGACACCATATGCAACATGCAACCACATATCACGCTGCCAAGTTAGAGCAAGCACCTGCGATGCTAGTGTAGGGGAAATGTTGTAATCAACTACAGAGCTACGCTCACTATCTTCATCTAGCATTTCTGTTTCTTGAGAATCATGTCGGGAGGCTGACGCTGCATTCTTTAAATGAGGAGTAGTCCCCTTGCCTGCCTGCCTCGTCATAAGTGATTGATGAGGGATACACAAGAACATTAGTTTGATGTAAGAACATGGTTAATACACAAATGTACTAGTATGTACCAAAAACAGAAAGGCATGTCATATTCAAAGGTATAATGTGTAAGCTAAGCAGATGCAATTCAACCAAATTGGAAGCAATACAAGCTAGACATCCGGCTGGAGTGGTGAGCATGATCATCTAGGACCTGAGAGCCTGGTGGGAGGCGGGCTGCTTCGCCACCATCGCAGATTTTTAGTTGGCTTCCAGGTGATGCCTATCTTTGCTGGGCTTGTCACTGGCTCGGCCAGTGCCTTGACTAGCTATTTGTCTTCTGGTGCTCATGGGATGGTCGTTCATGTAAAAAAATATCTTTCCTTATCTTACCGACTTCGGCCTTTCGAATACAAGCTAGACACCATATGGAACATGCAACCACATATGACACCGCAAAGTTAAAGCAAGCACCTAGGATGGTGGTTCATTGCAAGCGAGGTCATCAACTCCAGAGCTATGTTCCCCGTCTCCATCTGCTGACACTACACCCTTTAAAGCGTTGAAACGTGTCTTGCCTAGCCGCACACCAAACTGGAGTGACTTCTCTCTTTTCTTTTTGGCTTCTCTCATGGCAGCAGAGTCTGAAATACCCTTGCATAAAAACACAACAGTGAGAGTAAGGGTGAAGTGTGTGCAGAACTAGTGCACTGTAAAAGTAGCAGATAGCAGGTGGATGAAAAATAAATAACAGGAGACATATGATAGCTCTACAACATTGCATGGCAAACAAAATTAGATTCTGCTCTGTATGATTTTGTAATATATGAGCACAGGAAATGCAGGTACTCCTCCAACACACCACCACATGTGGTCATATCTAGGATAAAAGTCGACTGAAAATAAATAGGTCAGTCAATTTTTTTTAATGAACCGTCCGATCTATAAGGAACGGGCAGATGGCCTTCGTCTACCTCCCGCCAGTCACTGTTGACGATCTTTCTCGAACCGCCAGCGACCACTGGCCCAGACCCCTGCCTCCGCCGCCCCGCCCTCCCATCGACCTCACACCACCGCCGTGCTTGGCAGCGCCCCCAGGCCATCCCTTTAATCCCGGCTGACCTCCAGATCGGGCGCCAGTAGCTATAGGCCGTACACGCCCCTAAGATAAACACCAAGGCGCTGCTTCCCCAGCGTAATAGGCGTACTAGCGCATGTTACGCCGGGGAATGCTTCCATTAGTTGGGAATCAAGTGGCCAGAAATTGAAATTCAGGGGAGCGACGGACCTCTAGCTAAGGTGAAATAGTATATGAGGAGAAACCTTGTGCATCGCGAGTTACTAGGAACATCTAGTATCAAGAAGAAGCGGTCAACTAGTGTCTTCTGTGGGATGAATACCGTGCAAGCAGAGACGTAAGATTTGCACGAATAAGGGAAGAGGAGTACCTTTTTCGGTTCCCGATGTGGTCACCTCCACAAGTCACGCTGGTTTTCTTCTTTTTACCGGGGAAACCGATGTTTTGGAGGGTGCAGGCTTGGACAAACCCATGGCCAAATTGTTGATTGTGTTGCCATGGCCATATGTCGGTGGAGGGGAAGCAGATCCGAGGCGGCGAAGGACGGCATAGCAGGAACAGCTCCGGTGCGGTGGAGGGTGGCGAAGTTGGAGCGGCAGCGGTGAGGCGCAGGACGGCGTGATTGAACTGGCTCGGGTACGGACGGCTCGGCCTCGGCTTCAACTACTAGTCGTGGAGGGCGTTGCGGTTGAGGTTGCGGTGGACGGCGACGTCGGGGTATCGGCTCCGGCGTGATGGAGGAGGGCGGCGGTTGATGGGTGGATGGGGTGGCGGACGGAGGATGCCGGGGTTTCGCAGCTGGTGGAGAGGTAGTTTTGGAGCCCATGGAGTACGAATGGGGAATCGGACGGGTGGGGGGAACCATGTTTCGGTCTGGGACGCGCTTGTTTTTGGCTTTTTTGAACAGCAGATGGGACGCGCTTGTTTGAAATTGGGGGAAAGTACAAACTTTTCCCCCCTCTTAAATTTCAGACCTACTGCGGGTCGGGGGTAGGATGGTAATCCCAGGTGTCCCAAATAGTGGGCGGGAGCGATTTCGGCCGCGGGCATGTGTGCTTAGGCGGCCATTGTGTATGAATGTTTTTCGGATGCGGTTGTGTGGCGTCTAGATGAAGCTACAAAACTACCCCGGTTTAGACCTTTGGACATCGTGCCGGTAGGTTTCACGGGTCGGAGTTATTAGAAAAGTAATTTCCTTGTACTACCAAACATTGGTCTCACGCGGTTTCGGGCGAGTAGAGGCTCTTTTGGCGCTTCGTTCGAAATTTTGTAACACAAGCATTCACGTTTAGAGTACTCTTGAACTATGAGGATTGACCTAAATATACAACATTATATTTGACCTTGTATGTTTGAAAACCTCATTAAATTATCCGCTACTTTTTGAAATTTTGACACTTGAAAATCATATAACTACGATTATTTTGGAATGGAGGAGCTAAATTTGAATCTATTTTGTACACGACTACATATGCTATTATGTACAAAATCAGAGCAAATATTGGTGCCCCCATAATTTAGGTATGGTTTACAAATGCCATGATATCAAATTCAAATAATTGAATGGACTTCATGTTGAATTCGATTTTTTTAAACCACCTTAAGTTGAATATTTGAATGCTAGTTCATAGGTAGTAACTATTTATAATGTCCATTGTGTAACTTTCGTATGTATAATGTGCTTTACACACACAACATGAACTATACTCACGTTTATATTCGATTGCTAAAGTGATGCATTGTCTGGAGTTCAAAATACTAACTATGTGGATCAATTGTGTCGAATAATAACATAGACATGCTCAAATTCGATAGAATCTAGATGTCTGATGGATCAATGACCGCTCCTTACGCGAATTGCAAATATCATGATCCCATCCTAATATTTGGATACAATTTATATCTTTAATCAATGTGTAGAGCAGTCTTTTACGTGTAGTTTCACTCTCCATCGGTGGTCTCTCACACATGCTCACACACTCTCTCCCGAGGTGTCTTTCTCGCACACATGCTCTAGATATAACCCTCCCTCCCTCTCGTAACCATTTACAACTGTTTTCACTAACCTTTATCACAAGGACTCTTCCTCTCGCAAACATACACACGCACAATCCTCATCGACCCTTTCTATATACATGGACCTGCCTACGTGTCTCATGTACGCACATTATCTTTACGCATGTCTCTCACGCATTGTCTCACACGTCTCTTCCTAATCGACAAGTATGATTCTAGCAGAGCATTCTGTAGGATGCCCCTTAAAGTTAGGTTGGATGAATAGTAATATCAGAGATAAAGGGGTTACCTTAGTCCGAGAACCTAGGGTTACAAATCCTAGCCGGCTTTGTCAGTGGACACAAAGTCCTTCACAATTCTGCTATCTTTGTCTTGTACGACTAGTCATCCATAGGTCTTCCTAAATGCGTCACGGGCCGACCAATGTGGCGCAAGACGGAACAGAACGAAGGGTCTCACCTCGAACCACCAGACCTCACGCGGTGACACACCCTCTGCCCTCACGTCTCATTATCTTCTCACACCCACACATACCAACACAAACAACACATACACAGAAAATTTCTCCTGGTGCCTCTATTCCCTCCCCCCTTGCATATACACACTCAAGGGAATGGAATCTCTTGTTGTGACGTCATATTCGTCTCTCTCTCTAGACCACTCTCATTTCTCGTGCTATCTCTCCCACGCCCCCCCCCCCGTCGGCCCCTCTATCCATGCCTCTCTTGAATATGTAATACACACACATACCTCTCTAGGCCCCGCCAAATGCATCAACTACACATTCACACATGTTACATCACGTACCCCATTGATCTAAAAATCCCTCCCTTCACATTTATTTCGCATACAACATTCCTTTTGAATAAAGTGTGGCCAAAAAATTATTTTAGAGTTTCTACATATATACAACATTACAAAGTTATATGGAGGAGTACGAACGCTAATTTGCATTGCATGGTGCCCACAATGATATTTATTCCGCACTGTGAATTTCTATATTTTTATACTATATACAAAGTTAGTCATAATAAAGAGAAACGAAGAGCATCTCTCTCTCCATCGCATACCCCCCCCCCCTGTACGCCCCTTTCACGTATGCACACAAAACTATCTCCAGGTCCTCTAAAAGTAAGCCCCCAGAAAATTCATGCATGTTTCATCTTTCTCTCGCGATATATGCAATGACGATCATTGTATTTGAAGCGAAAGCACGATACGTACATTGGACTTCAGAATCCACTCATTACGGTCACCATTTACGTTTAGTGGTTATTATGCAGTCACGGGCTCACCATACAACTTTGTATTTGCTCATGACATGACTAGTTTACCAGTTAAACGCTCCACGTGGCACCTCTAGTGTTGCATCACATTATCTCACTACCATCGTGCCCACCTGTCGACTTGTATCTACTCTACATCTACACTCTTATAAAATAAATAAAATACACTCTTATAAAAAAAACAGATTTGGTGATGATGGTGTGCCTGCCATCCTGCAATATAGGCCGTCCGATTTATATCTGACGGATAGGAAAGAAACTATGGCAATTTTGCAAAAAGGTACCCACACACCTCTCCACATTTGCAAATAAGGCCTTCCCTCGTGCATCCTTTTCTCTCACAAGATAAACAAGTCATACAAATGCATCTTGATGTTACATGCAATGCACGGGCATCTTGCTAGTAAGAATGAAAACAAACGACAAAAATATATTTGGACGGTGGTTCGAAGTCATGACCGCGGGCACAGCGGACAAGGTGGC
Source organism: Triticum urartu (assembly GCF_003073215.2). NCBI lineage: Eukaryota > Viridiplantae > Streptophyta > Magnoliopsida > Poales > Poaceae > Triticum > Triticum urartu. The sequence goes on from NC_053026.1 coordinate 325,195,878, forward strand.
CTTGTATTGGTATGCTGAGCCGTCTGTTTTAACACACAGGAGCTGGTGTGGTGATTATACACACACGCACGCATGCACACGAACTGCATCCACACAACACTCACACAAACACATGCACCCACGCACGCACGCAACACTCACACATACACACGCAGCCACGCACGCACGCAACACTCACACACACGTACCCAACACTCACACGCACACACACACGCATGCATGCCCACACCAGTACACCACACGACCAACACACACTCTCACGCTCAAGTGCTCAACCTACACGTGCATGCGCACACATCAGGCCTTGACAGACAGATACACAACCAGGTGATTCCCGCGCACGGGTTGGAGCCTTGTCGCGCCTGCGTAAATTTGTGTTTATCTGACCTTTTGCCTATGCAAACTGACAGGTGGGACCCACAACGAACATGGTCAATTTAACTAGTCAACATGGCGCCACGCAGACTATTTGGCCGGTCAACAGAGTGCAATCCGATGCTGAGCTGTGAGCAAGTGACCGTATAATCACCGCAAAACGTATATAGTGACCGTAATCAGCTTATTCTGAAGTTCGGTGACCATATTACGCTTTTCTCTCTGTAGGACCTCCAAAACTACATCTCTACACATTCTCGCATGTTACATCTAACAACTATGCAATACAACACTACTACTACACTCTAACACAATAAATCATATGTGTTTTTAGTTTTACTAGATATCATATTGTTACTTATAATTATTCAGTTTGCATACATTAAAATTGCCTTTGAAATGTATGGCCAGTATCATCTACCGCGCGGGAAAAATCCCGCCCTTTCCTGTTTAATCGGGTTTGTATCGATGGATCGTGCGAAACAGCAAAACTATAGTACTATACAGTACAAGTGACAGTTCACTGGGCCGTCGTGTCGTCTACTCCTCCATCGTAAGAGTGGAGCGCTCGCTTTCATAAATCTTCTAGTCCCTTTCACCGACATGTGGGACATCAAGCTACCGGGTCCATGTGACATACCGGAATACAGTGCAGAGCAGCCGGGGTGAAGCACCCCCAGTCATGGCGCCGGCGTAGTAATGAGCAATGAGGCGTCGAATCACAAATCTGCACCTTTCCCGCAGTTAAGTTGGAGGGACGAAGCAACCATCATTTCACTCGTTGCTAAATCCGCTTCTCCCTCATCTTCTTCAACTTAACCACGTGTTGCATCTGCCGTTGTTCTGCCTCATGTGGGACGCGGATCGGCTTGTTAAAGCACTGACACGTGGGACCGCATGTTAGCAAACCGCCAGGACAACGTCCTCCGAAAATAAGAAGCCTAATCCTAGACTTACAAAGGGTTACGTAGCTGCTACGTATACTTTCCATCTAATCTATATATGCCCCCCTGATTTTCAGGTGGGGTGGGCCTAATCCTCTTCTTTAATCCAATCAAATAGTCCCACATCACATCAGTTCGTAACTTTACGTAAACCATTACGTGGATGTAGCATTGCTCAAATAAGAAACCTCCCCCGCCATCCGCGCGGCAAAATCACCTCCTTTTTACTAATCTCGATTCTATAATTTTTTAGATCAATATAATTGAGATTTGTATAGATAGCACACAGGAGCAAAACCAAGTGGTATGGTTAAGGGCATCCACAATATGTAGCCAAATGTGAAAATAGCTTTTGGCATCGTGGGAACCATTGTGGACGGTATTGCCAAAGCCAAAAAGATGGAACCGAAGCTCCCTGATTGATTGATTGATTGATTGATTGAAGGAATAGAAAAATGCAACGTCTCTCCTCTTTCTCCCATGCTTGGACGGATGTAGTACAGTATAGAGCACAGAGTCTACTCCCCTGTCCCTTCTATCACAAATCACAAAGCAGTGAGGCGTCAAATCACAAAAGCATGGATGAAGCAACCATCATTTCACTCTTCGGTGACTCTGCTTCTCCATCGTCTTCTTCGAGAAGCCATCTCACCGCATTAGTTACTCCTCGTAGTACTAGTAAGGCTGATTGTAATCGGGAGTATCATATACTAGTATCATGCATATGATACTAGTCTATGATACTACATCCCTAATGCATAATATCATATGTTGGTATCATAGAGGATTACATTTATTGGCATGCATGACACATAGTAGCACATCATCTAATATGATACGGTATCATGATATGATACTCAAGCCTCTCTTTCTTCATTTAATTCTATGCCACTTCATCAAAATTGCTTAGTTGGCATGCATGATACTACCTATGATACTCCCATTACGGGCAGCCTAAAGGACTTCCTGGAAGCAAATAAGGCGGTTGTCTCGGTGTGCAGGCGGCACTTGCGAACGACTTACCGTGGTCTCCCTCAATGGTGTTCTCCGTCGAACGCACTTTGCCAAACCACCAAAAAAATAAAAAATATCGTCGATGTCACCGCAATGGGGAAGGAAGTCAAATATAGTTACTACCTCCATTTATTGTACACAAGGCCAGTATATCAAAATTACAATTTGCAAAGGGCCACTAACACTAATCGAGGCAGAATTGATGGGGTTGGCAACCAAGGACATTAATATCCCCTGCATGCATGCGGAAGTGAGAAGGTTGGTTTGCATGGCGCTGCATTAATCAAGCGATGAGGAGTGAGATGGTTAGCTCTTTGGTCTTTGGAGAAAAAATACGCATTAATTGACACGTGAAACGAGGATTTGTATCGATTAAATCCCGCGAAGGAAAACCCAGCCTTTGTTTTTTAACACTAGTACTCCTAGTACGTACGTACTTATCCTGTTTGGGTCTAGGCCTTGCATTGCCAAACTTCGCCACACATTTTTGCCAAGCTTGCCTAAAGTTTTCAAAATGAGAAGGAGGTCCACTTGCGCACGGCTATCGCGGTCGCACGGCACCCTCACACGGTCGCTCCTGCACGCCGCGGTCGCACCGCACCCTCACACAGTCGCTCATGCACGCCGCAAACCCAACCAAGTGAACGCACCCTCACTGACATGTGATGTCGCATGTGAACACACCAAACTCAGCCATCCTATCGCTGACACATAATTTTCGTTTCATAGAGTATGTTTATCCAACCGCATGTTGGGGAGTATCCGTACGGCCCGTGCGGTGGTATGTTGGGGAAGAAGAAGAGGTGAGGAAGAAGGAAAGAAGGGTTAGGAGACGTAGGATATTCATCCAACCGCCTGAAATGGTAGACTGACCCAAGTCAGGCGACTTGCATAACAAATATATGTTTTTACACAGCAAAAGATCCATAAAAACAACAACATAAAGAAAAACTATCACTGCTCGCGGAAAGAGATGACCTCGTCGTCTTTGGCTGCCGGCGCGAACCAGCTGCTACGTCTTGAGCTTGCGTTGGTTTTCCCTGAAGAGGAAGGGATGATGCAGCAGAGTAGCGTAAGTATTTCCCTCAGTTTTTGAGAACCAAGGTATCAATCCAATAGGAGGCCACACTCAAGTCCCTCGTACCTGCACAAAACGATAGCTACTCGCAACCAACACGATTAGGGGTTGTCAATCCCTTCACGATCACTTACGAGAGTGAGATCTGATAGATATAATATTTTTGGTATTTTTGGTATAAAGATGCAAAGTAAAAGGCAAAGTAAAAAAGCAAAGAAAGATTAAAGTGATGGAGATTAATATGATGAGAATAGACCCGAGGGCCATAGGTTTCACTAGTGGCTTCTCTCAAGAGCATAAGTATTCTACAGTGGGTGAACAAATTACTGTTGAGCAACTGACAGAATTGAGCATAGTTATGAGAATATCTAGGCATGATCATGTATATAGGCATCATGTCCGTGACAAGTAGACCGAAACGATTCTGCATCTACTACTATTACTCCACTCATCGACTGCTATCCAGCATGCATTTAGAGTATTAAGTTAAAAACAGAGTAACGCCTTAAGCAAGATGACATGATGTAGAGAGATAAATTCATGCAATATGAAATAAACCCCATCTTGTTATCCTCGATGGCAACGATGCAATACGTGCCTTGCTGCCCCTTCTGTCACTGGGAAAGGATACCGCAAGATCAAACCCAAAGCTAAGCACTTCTCCCATGGCAAGAACTACCAATCTAGTTGGCCAAACCAAACGGATAATTTGAAGAGACTTGCAAAGATAACCAATCATGCATAAAAGAATTCAGATAAGATTCAAATATTATTCATAGATAGACTTCATCATAAACCCACAATTCATCGTTCTCAACAAACACACCGCAAAAATAAGATTACATCGAATAGATCTCCACAAGAGAGGGGGAGAACTTTGTATTGAGATCCAAAGAGAGAGAAGAAGCCATCTAGCTACTAACTATGGACCCGAAGGTCTGAGGTAAACTACTCGCACTTCATCAGAGAGGCTATGATGATGTAGAAGCCCTCCGTGATGACGGCCCTCTTCCGGCGGAGCTTCGGAACAGGCCCCAAGATGGGATCTCGTGGATACAGAAAGTTGCGGCGGTGGAATTAGGTTTTTTGCTCCTGTTCTGATTGTTTGGGGGTACATGTGTATATATAGGAGGAAGGAGTACGTCGGTGGAGCTCCGAGGGGCCCATGAGGCAGGGGGCGCGCCTCCCACCCTCGTGACCGCCTCTTTTGTTCCTTGGAGCAGGGTCCAAGTCTCCTGGATCACGTTCGGTGAGAAAATCACGTTCCCGAAGGTTTTATTCCATTTGGACTCCATTTGATATTCTGTTTCTTCGAAACACTGAAATAGGCAAAAAAACAGCAATTCTGGGTTGGGCCTCCGGTTAATAGGTTAGTCCCAAAAATAATATAAAAGTGGAAAATAAAGCCCAATATAGTCCAAAACAGTAGATAATATAGCATGGAGCAATCAAAAATTATAGATACATTGGAGACGTATCACCAGCCGTCGCTGCCGACGTGTGTCTCCGCATCATGGTTGTCCTTGGCCTCCAGCTACTCGTTCAAGTGGAGTGTGCGGGCGCTCTGCACGGACAAGAGCACAGCCTAGTTCAAATCGAGGACGTCCAGTTCCGCCTGCAGGAGGGCCTCGATGGCAGCGGCATCCGCGCGCTCCGCGTCGAGTCGAGCCTCCGCCGCCCGGTTCAAGTCCAGGATGTACGGTTCCACCTGCAGGAGGGCGTCGATGAGAGCGGCATCCGCGCGCTCTGCGTCGAGTCGAGCCTCTGCCGCCCAGTTCAAGTCCAGGACGTCCGGTTCCGCCTGCAGGAGGGCCTCGATGGCAGCGGCATCCGCGCGCTCCGCCTCAAGTTGAGCCTCCGCCGCCCGGTTCACATCCACGACATCCGGTTATGCCTGCAGGAGAGCCTCGATGGACAAAATGGTTTGGTATGTGTTGAATAACTATCCTGAGATACTACCTTATATCAAGTAAGTGCAGTGTTGCAGCTTATACATTGTAATCTACTAAACTTGCAACACATTCTTATATATTTAGATGTTTGACACGATCACTATGTTGTGGAGCATCTACAAAGAGGAGTTACTGCCGCAAAATCCAAGAAACATTGACAAACTGGTTATGGCAGGATTTGCGAAATGGTTCAAGAACCATGTAAGCTTTTGAAGTGCACTATCAGTTTTTTTAATATATTGAGTACATAAGATGATCAGCTTGTCTATTTTCTAACAATAGGTTAAGAAGATGCGGGAGGATGGGCAGGCAGTTGATGATGCCCTTTACTCACTAGCAATGGGTCCTGATACTCGGGTTGCGATGAGCAATCGGCTGCGGTGCGCGTGCCGGCGAGGGTGTGATGAGACCCACAGGCGATGGTACGGGTGGCGACTTGGCGCATATCTGGTTGTTGCCTGCTGAAGAGCATGTGGACGAGCAGCCAGCGGACATGGTTGCTGCGGCCAGAGCTTCTGATGCTAGGTAGAGTAAGTAGAGAAGAGGATAAGCGAACGTTGGATATGTCAGTTTCATTACTTGTAGAGTAGCATAGCACCATATATAGTCATAGTCTAGGTTTGGATTCGAGCTAGCTACAGGAGCACATCTTTCTTTTTTCTAAAACTCGGCAACGTCTCATTACTGGTACACTAGCTTGTTCTGTACGCTTTCCAAGTCTTTGATTTTCTTTCCCTTTTTGCGAGGAAGGAAGGAGGACAAAATTGAGAGTTCCTGGGACTCGAACCCAAGACCTCTCGGTAGAAAACCAAGGGTGCTAGTCACTTATGTGGCGAACATTCCCTGTGAGGAGGACGGCAGACGAACGCATTTTCCTCGCAGTTTTCTTCCTATATATAAAAAAGTAGCTACTTGGTGTTCGCTTAGTCAACAAACCATTGTGCCAACCTTGACCGTTGGATTGACATTCAACGTCTGTCGCGTTTCTTCGGTTTCTTCTTCCTCGAGCCGCCAAAGCCAAACCAGCGCCGGCGGGACCGCCTACTCCCGCCTCCCATGGCTGGTTGTGATCTGCCCCAGCTCTTGTCCGTTCCCGTCTGAGGCCTCATCATCGTCCTCCGCCTTGGTTCGCTCGCCGCGGCGCCGCCCTCCGGTGTTGTCAACATGGTCAACAACCGAGAGGAATAAGGAGATGACTGTACATGGTGAGGATGACAGTAGGGACCCTGCAGCGCACGCGGTAATTTTGTTTTTTCAGGACGGAGAAGGGTATCAACTGGGTTGTGCGGGACCCATGGTCCGTCTAGCCCAGGCTTTTATTTCATATGTTTAGCACATGACCAGCCCAGTTTGTTTTTTTCCTTTCTGAAAATTGCTAGCCAGCTATTTTGTTTTTTGCAGAATAACCAACGTAGGCCTACTTGCTTTTCTATGCCCTGTTGGGCCGGAAATCTTTCAAGACGAGGAGGGATGCATTTTGCCTAGAAAATGGGCTATAAGTAATAAGAAATGGGCTATAAGTAATAATAAATGGGTTGTAAAATGAAAAATACAGCAAACAGACAATTAGTTCCAAAATACTGTTTTCTTTTGGATTTTGATATTTTAAATTTCATTGTTTTTGTGCGGGTAAAATTTCATTGAATTTAAATTAAGGTATATTTAGATTTAAAATTAATTTGAATCTGGCTAGAAATTTCAGGCTGTATGCTGTTTGGGACAGATTTGGAGGTTGACTTGTGGGTCTACTAGGTTGACATGTACTTTGGCTTTGTCAACTTAGTCCACAAACGATTCTAGCAGCAGTGACCGTTGGATGTTAATCCAACGGCCATGCTGCTTCTTCAATATCTGATCTTCTTGCTCCAGCCACCCAAACCAGCTCCGGTGGGACTGCCTGCTCCCGCCTCCCGTGGTCGGCTGTGCTGCCGCATAGGCCGCACCGCCCCACCCTACTTCATTGTTGGCCAGGCCATTCCTCTACCCACCCACACCTCCTATTATTTTCCGGTGACGGCAGCCGGACCAGTAAACCCTCGTACTCCCCACCGCGTGGGCAACCATTGCCGAGTCTTCCCCGGCTCCGTGTCGTTCCCTTCCTAGGCCTCGCCGTCGTCCACCGCCATGGTGCTCTCGGCGTGGCTAGGTCAACTTGGTCAACGAACGACATCCATCGGCCATGGACTGTATGCGCAAAATAATGATTCCTCCACCTGACAGCTGGGACCCACCGGAAGGGCCTCTGTATTTCGTGAAAAAAACATTCCCCCTGCTGACATGTCGGACCCACCAGCTATATCTTCGCACGCAAGGAAGTGCCTCCTTATTACGCACACAAAAATGAATACCCCCCTGCTAGCTGGGACCCACCATAGTGGGAGGATGACTTGTGGGCCAACAAAGTTGACAGGGACGGAGGGCTTTGTCAACTTAGTCAATATGAACAATTCTAGCTCCAGTGACCATACGATGTCCATCCAACGGCCGTAGTGCTTCTTCAACCTCTGGTCTTCTTGCTCCAGCCGCCCAAAGCAGCACCGGTCGTGCTGCATGCTCCTGCCTCCCATGGCCGGCTGTGCTGCCGCGGAGGCCTCACCGCCCCCTACTATTCCCACCGCTGGCCAGGCCCTGCGGCGACGGCAGCCTCACAGCGCAGCTGAACCAGTGAACCCTCGTACTCCTCTCCATGTGGGCTTCCACTGCCGCGTCTTCCCCGGCTCCGCGTCGTCCCCTTCCTACGCCTCGCCGTTGTCCACCGCCGTGGTGCTCTCCGCGCGGCGTGGTCAACGTGGTCAAGGAACGACTTCCATCGGAAGAGTACTGTACATGGAGAGGCTGACAGCTGGGTCCACGGCCACAGCCCAGTTTTTTTGTGATTTTCCAAGTAAGTCGCTTTGTTAGGCCTATTGGGCTGCAAATCTTTCAAGACGAGGAGAGCTTTCATTTAGCTGGCCGAGAAAATGGCCCATCAGTAATGAGAAATGGGTTGTACATTTTTAAAACACATCAAACCGGCAATTAGTTTCAACTATCTTTTTTTTCATTTCAAGATTTTAAATTACATTAATTTTTATGCGTGGAGAATTTGTTGGATTTTATATTGATATACATTTATTCTTAAAATAAGTTTGAATGTGAGTCGAAATTTCGGGATTAAAAACATTTTGGGCTGTAATGCGTGGAGAATTTGTTGGATTTGTTGGATTTTTATGCGTGGAGAATTTGTTGGATTTTATATTGATATACATTTTATATTGATATGCAAAATTTCATATAATTTTTTAACCGTGGCCACAATTTGGGCTGTAATGCTAACAAAAAGAACATGGGGTCCAAAAAAAACCTTAAGAATTAGCAAATGGGCTGAAAATTATTAGAAATAATGGCAGATGGGCTGTATGCTGTTTTCCACAGATTTGAGGCTTTCCTAAAAAAAGGTTGACGCACAAGTAGTGACTGTTGGATGTCCATCCAACGGCCGTCGTGCTTCCTCAATCTCTACTCTTCCTGCTCCAGCTGCTCGAACAAGCGCCGGCGGGACTGCCTGCTCCCTCCTCCACGCGGCCGGCTGTGCTGCCGCGCAGGCCTCACCGCCCCACCATACTCCCATCGCTGGCCTAGCCATCCCTCTACTCACCCACACCTGCTGTTATTCTCCGGCGACGGCAGACGAACCAGTAAACCCTCGTACAGTCGTACTCCCCTCCGCGTGGGAAACAACTTACGAGTCTTCCCTGCCTCCGTGTCGTTCCCTTCCTAGGCCTCGCCGTCGTCCACCGCCCTCGTGCTCTCGACGCGGCCTGGTCAACATGGTCAACGACCGACATGCATCTGAAGTGGACTGTACGCGGAGAGGCCGACAGCTGGGTCCACGGCCGCACGCAAGGAAATGCCTCCTTATTACGTGCAAAATAATGATTCCTCCACCTAACATCAGGGACCCACCGAAAGGGCCTCTGTATTTCGCGAAAAAAACGTTACCGCCATTGACAGCTCGGACCCACCAGCTATATCTTCGCACGCAAGGAAGTGCCTCCTTATTACGCACAAAAAAATGAATACTCCCCCTGTTAGCTGGGACCCAGTATAGTGGTAGGCTGACTTGTGGGCCTACTAAGTTGACGGGGACGGAGGGCTTTGTCAACTTAGTCAATATGCACGATTCTAGCTCCAGTGACTGTACGATGTCCATCCAACGGCCGTAATGCTTCTTCAACCTCTGGTCTTCTTGCTCCAGCCGCCCAAATCAGCGTCGGTCGTGCCTCATGCTCCTGCCTCCCGTGGCCGGCTGGGATGCGGCGGAGGCCTCACCGCCCCCTACTACTCCCATCGCTGGCCAGGCCATCCCTCTACTCACCCACACCCCCTATTACTCTGCGGCGACGGCAGCCTCACACCGCAGCGAACCAGTGCCCTCATACTCCTCTACGCGTGGGCATCCACTGCCGCGTCTTCCCCGGCTCCGCGTCGTCCCCTTCCTAGGCCTCGCCGTCGTCCACCGCCCTGGTGCTCTCGGTGCGGCGTGGTCAACGTGGTCAAGGAACGGCTTCCATCGGACGTGGACTGTACGTGGAGAGGCTGACAGCTGGGTCCACGGCTGCAGCAAGGAAGTGCCTCCTTATTACGTGCAAAATAATTATTCCTCCACCTAACAGCGGGGACCCACCGGCCAGGCCACCGTATTTCGCCCCCCTGACTGCAGGGACCCACCAGCTACATCTTCGCACCCAAGGAAGTGCCTAACAGTCGGGACACACCTGGTCGAAGCGTACGTAGCATTGTCATTCTGGTCGCGAACGTGTACGTACATATATACTGGTGGATGTAGAGGCGCGCACGTGTCGTAGTAGAGGCGGCCAAGTTGCAAGAAAGAAAAATACGGCCACATATGTGTACATACGGGCGGGGTCTCGAACGCCTACTCGCGCATACGTACGGCGAGGGCTCGTTGACATGGCTGGGTCGGAACGGAGAAACAGCGTCGTCGTTGTGTTCATGGGGAGGCAACGGAGTGCGTCGTGTTCATGGGGAGGCAACAGAATGCCTCGTGTTCATGGGGAGGCTACGGAACGCGTGGGAGCCAACCGGCTGGGTCGGAACGGAATGCGTGGTCGTGTTCATCGGGAGGGCTTGGACGGAATAGGCGATGGAAACGAGGCCTGGCGTACCGCAAAACGGAGGAAACGGCCTTGTGTTCGACCGGCCACGTTCGAAATGGGATCCTGTTCATCGGGAGGGGTCTGGCGTACCGCAAAATGGACGAAACAAACCTCCTACGGTCGAAACGGGGGCCCTGTTGATCGGGAGGGGTGTGGCGTACCGCAAAATGGACGAAACGGACTTGTGTTGGAGCGCTACGGTTGAAATAGGGGTCCTGTTCATCGGGAGGGGTGTGGCGTACCGCAAAACGGGACTCCACGGGATACTGTTCATCTCCACCGTCGACCCCCTCCAGCCTCCACGAGCTACTATTCATCCACCATCGACCTCCTCCAGCCTCCACCTGCGACTGTTCATCCACGGGCTCCTGTTCATCCAGCCTCCACCGCGCGCTACTCCACCGGCTACTGTTCAACCAACCCTCTCCACGGGCTCCTGTTCAACCACCCCTCCACGGGCTACTGTTCATCCTGCCCTCCACCATCTATTGTTCATCCTGCCCTCCACAGGGTGGTCCTGTTCATCCAGCCCTCCACGGGGTCCTGTTCATCCAGCCCCAACCGGCTCAATCGTTCGAGGTCCTGTTCATCCAGAGGCAACACCACGGGGTCCTATTCATCCACCCCCACTGGGAACTGTTCATCCAACCCCCCCCCCCCCCCCCCCCCCCCCCCCCCCCCCCGCAACGCTCACTGTTCATCCAGAGGCAGCATCGATCGGCTTCAGTTAGCAACAGTAGCGAAGGAATCGCTCGATCGGGTTCAGTTAATAGCCATCGATCGATCGCTTGGGTTCAGTAATGCGTAGCCTGCAGTGCAATGCTCGGGTTCAGTTAGAGCCCAACGCCTCGCTCGGGTTCATTTAGAGCCAACGCCTCGCACACACGCGCGTACGTGTACGAGAGAAACGCGCATTGCTCGGCCCCCGACCTCCCACCGTAACCGGGAACTCCCCGAAATTTTCCTCGCCCTCGCTTCTACCATGGTTTTTTCCGTCATGGACGGCCCAAAGAATGTCATGCAGCTGCGCCTCCGGCCCGCCCAGGATGAAAAGCCCATTTTCTGTCATGAGTTTTTGTCATAGAAGTAGGAGCCCACCACATCTATGATGATACCGGGTTTTGTCACAATTATCATCATAGAAGTGTCATATGTATGACAGAAAAAATTTCGTTCAGCCCAAAATGTCATGGATGTGTCTTTTTTTGTAGTGTAGGTTATCTTGTCCCTTGTCTTACCAACAAGAGGGTTTGTGACTCCTTGAACTAGTGCAAGATATGGAAGTTGTTTTCACTTGTTATTGCCAAATGATAAGAGTGATGTATGTTGGCGGAGTCACCCACAAGAACTCTCTAGTTCTTCTTCTTCGGGATCCACACCATCTTGATGGGAATCCTTGGAGTTGTAGTCGTACTTGATGAGGTAGAACTTGATGTAGTCTTGGGAACCCACTTGACCAAGGCATTAGGAGCTTCTTCAAATGCATAAATCTCCTCTTGAAGCTTGTCCTTGCCTTTTTGCTTGTGGTCTTGTGGTGGAAGATCATCTTGAGCTTGTGTTCCTTTGAAAGATGTAGGATCATACTTGTTGGGGATATAGCTATCAGTTATGACCCGCCAAGGAGGGGCCGGGTCAGTCCCAATGACGGGTCACAAAGGAAGCCTAGAAAACAGTAAAGACGATAGTTTATTAAAGTTTATAGAAGGCCTAAGCCCAGAGGTGGCTTAAGTACCAATATTGTAAAACATCGTATGTAAGGAAAGACTTGTAAGAAAAGGCATGTAAAAGAAGTCACCAAGCCGGACACGCTTTATGAGTCGGTCGGGACTTTGTAGGCCGCCAGGCATCAACCCGTGTATATAAGGGGATGACCCGGTGGCGGTTTAGGGAAAGAAACAAGAAATTGAGAACCAAGCCGGCGGATTAGCCTCTTGGTGATTGAAACCCCAGCAATTCCAACACAACTAGACGTAGGCTTTTACCTTCATCGTAAGGGGCCGAACTAGTATAAAACCTCTCGTGTCCTTTGTCCCGATTAACCCCTTTAAGCTTCCTAGTTGCGATGGCCCTACGACTAAGTCCTTTTGCTAGGACATCTGCCGTGACAATTCCACGACAGTTGGCGCCCACCGTGGGGCCAGCGCACGGTGGATTTGAGTTCTTGAAGGGAAACTTCGAAGGGTTCAAGGGATACGCTGTGGGCCGGATGACCAAGAGTCGTCGCGGCAAGCTCTACATCGACGAAGAAGGCTGGGGCCCCGTGGTCATCTCAATCGAGTACGGGTATCGGGTTCCCTTCGGCGGGATTCATGTCTTCATCGGCCGGATCGGTGAATCAGGCCCTGAGCCGGACATCTGCACCGACATCACCGAGATGGCTCAGCGTGCGAGACCCGCCCAGGCCCGACCCACCGTAAAACGTGTGTTTGTGGGCTGCATCCACGGAGGTGAATATTCGGAAGGATCAGTGGATGGTGGTGAAGCGGCCATCTATTCTGATGCTACGTCATCCACGGGCGAGACGGACTCATTGTATCAGCCCAGGATGGCATGCTTGGGGGCTGTTCTGATGGCAACAGTATTTCGGACCCCTTTGAGCCACCGAATCGAGCTGGAGTCTTCATGGCAGGCACCCAGCCCGGGCAGAACTCCATGGCTGCAGCAGCAACGGCCACTGGTTCGGCAGCGGCCGGGTCAGGAGACCCCGCGCGCTCCCCGACTCAGATACTAATGGACCTCACGGATAAGCTGACGGCCCTATTGACTGCCGTGGTAGAACTGGCGGACAAGGTCCAGCATGATGCGGAGGTGGCACAGGTGCGCGAAGAGATGGCACATGCCAAAGAAAACTTAGCAGCTGAAGAGGTCAGGATCGCTGTGGAGCGGGCGGCTTTGGACGCTCGTGCTCAGCAGCTTCAAGCGGAGACTTTCTGGCTCTTGGTGGATCTAAACGCATCAAACGAGGTCATGAGGAGGAGGCATCAGAAAACTCAATCACGTATTGTTGGGGAACATAGTAATTTCAAAAAAATCCTACGCACACGCAAGATCATGGTGATGCATAGCAACGAGAGGGGAGAGTGTTGTCTACGTACCCTCGTAGACCAGCAGCGGAAGCGTTATCACAACGCGGTTGATGTAGTCATACGTCTTCACGGCCCGACCGATCAAGCACTGAAACTACGGCATCTCCGAGTTCTAGCACACGTTCAGCTCGATGACGATCCCCGGACTCCGATCCAGCAGAATGTCGGGGAAGAGTTCCATCAGCACGACGGCGTGGAGACGATCTTGATGTTCTACCGTCGCAGGGCTTCGCCTAAGCACCGCTACAATATTATCGAGGATTATGGTGGAGGAGGGCACCGCACACGGCTAATAGATCTCAAGGATCAATTGTTGTATCTATGGGGTGCCCCCCTGCCCCCGTATACAAAGGAGTGGAGGAGGGGGCCGGCCAAGGAGGGTGGCGCGCCCTAGGGGGGAGTCCAACTCCCACAGGGAGTAGGACTCCCCTTTTTCCTATTAGGAGTAGGAGAGGGAAGGAAGAGGAAGGAGGGAGGAAGGAAAGGGGGGCCAGCCCCCTTCCCAATTCGGATTGGGCTTGGGGGGCGCGCCCCCTCCCTTGCTCCTTTCCCCTCCTTTCCACTAAGGCCCAATAAGGCCCATATACCTCCCGGCGGGTTCCGATAACCTCCCGGTGATCCGGTATTGTCCCAATCTCACCCGGAACCTTTCCGGTGTCCAAATATAGTCGTCCAATATATTGATCTTTATGTCTCAACCATTTCGAGACTCCTCGTCAAGTCCACGATCACATCCGGGACTCCAAACAACCTTCGGTACATCAAAATATATAAACTCATAATGAAACTGTCATCGTAACGTTAAGCGTGCGGACCCTACGGGTTCGAGAACAATGTAGACATGACCGAGACACGTCTCCGGTCAATAACCAATAGCGGAACCTGGATGCTCATATTGGCTCCTACATATTCTACGAAGATCTTTATCGGTTAGACCGCATAACAACATACGTTTGTTCCCTTTGTCATCGGTATGTTACTTGCCCGAGATTCGATTGTTGGTATCTCAATACCTAGTTCAATCTCGTTACCGGCAAGTATCTTTACTCGTTCTATAATACATCATCTTGCAACTAACTTATTAGTTGCATTGCTTGCAAGGCTTAAGTGATGTGCATTACCGAGAGGGCCCAGAGATACCTCTCCGACAATCGGAGTGACAAATCCTAATCTCGAAATATGCCAACCCAACATGTACCTTTGGAGACACCTGTAGAGCACCTTTATAATCACCCAGTTACATTGTGACGTTTGGTAGCACACAAAGTGTTCCTCCGGTAAACGGGAGTTGCATAATCTCATAGTCATAGGAACATGTATAAGTCATGAAGAAAGCAATAGCAACATACTAAACGATCGGGTCCTAAGCTAATGGAATGGGTCATGTCAATCACATCATTCTCCTAATGATGTGATCTCGTTAATCAAATGACAACTCATGTCTATGGTTAGGAAACATAACCATCTTCGATTAACGAGCTAGTCAAGTAGAGGCATACTAGTGACACTTTGTTTGTTTATGTATTCACACAAGTATTATGTTTCCGGTTAATACAATTCTAGCATGAATAATAAACATTTATCATGATGTAAGGAAATAAATAATAGCTTTATTATTGCCTGTAGGGCATATTTCCTTTAGTCTCCCACTTGCACTAGAGTCAATAATCTAGTTCACATCGCCATGTGATTTAACATCAATAGTTCACATCGTCATGTGATTAACACCCATAGTTCACATTAACATGTGACCAACACCCAAAGGGTTTACTAGAGTCAATAATCTATTTCACATCGCTATGTGATTAACACCCAAAGAGTACTGAGGTGTGATCATGTTTTGCTTGTGAGAGAAGTTTAGTCAACGGGTCTGCCACATTCAGATCCGTAAGTATTTTGCAAATTTCTATGTCAACAATGCTCTGCATGGAGCTACTCTAGCTAATTGCTCCCACTTTCAATATGTATCTAGATTGAGACTTAGAGTCATCTAGATCAGTGTCAAAACTTGCATCGACGTAACCCTTTACGACGAACCTTTTGTCACCTCCATAATCGAGAAACATATCCTTATTCCACTAAGGATAATTTTGACCAATGTCCAGTGATCTACTCCTAGATCACTATTGTACTCCCATTCCAAACACAGGGCAGGGTATACAATAGGTCTGGTACATAGCATGGCATACTTTATAGAACCTATGGCCAAGGCATAGGAAATGACTTTCATTCTCTTTCTATCTTCTGCCGTGGTCGGGCTTTGAGTCTTACTCAGTTTCACACCTTGTAACACAGGCAAGAACTCTTTCTTTGATTGTTCCATTTTGAACTACTTTAAAATCTTGTCAAGGTATGTACTCATTGAAAAACTTATCAAGCGTCGTGATCTATCTCTATAGATTTTGATGCTCAATATGTAAGCAGCTTCACCGAGGTCTTTCTTTGAAAAACTCCTTTAAAACACTCCTTTATGCTTTGCAGAATAATTCTACATTATCTCCGATCAACAATATGTCATTCACATATACTTGTCAGAAATGTTGTAGTGCTCTGTCGGTGTCAAAACCGGCGGATCTCGGGTAGGGGGTCCCGAACTGTGCGTCTAGGCCGGATGGTAATAGGAGGCAAGGGACACGAAGTTTTACCCAGGTTCTGGCCCTCTCGATGGAGGTAAAACCCTACGTCCTGCTTGATTAATATTGATGATATGGGTAGTATAAGAGTAGATCTACCACGAGATCGGAGAGGCTAAACCCTAAAAGCTAGCCTATGGTATGATTGTTGTTCTGTATGTTGTCCTACGGACTAAAATCCTCCGTTTTATATAGACACCGGAGAGGGTTAGGGTTACACAAAGTCCGTTACAATGGTAGGAGATCTGCATATCCGTATCGCCAAGCTTGCCTTCCACGCCAAGGAAAGTCCCTTCCGGACACGGGACGAAGTCTTCAATCTTGTATCTTCATAGTCCAGGAGTCCGGCTGAAGGTATAGTCCGGTCATCCGGACACCCCATAATCCGGGACTCCCTCAGTAGCCCCCGAACCAGGCTTCAATGACAATGAGTCCGGCGCGCAGATTGTCTTCGGCATTGCAAGGCGGGTTCTCCTCCAAATTCTGTGTACCTGTTGAATAAAGTTCGGTTTCTTGTAGATGTTGCGCTCCTTGGCTTCTACGCCCAATAATGGCCGCTTCCCACGTGTCAAACGAATATGAAAAGTTTGAGTGTTTTTACATCCACACCCCTAGCCGTGTAAATGAGCTTCCCTATTTAAGGGGACGAGGATTTAGATCCAAACCACACCTTCTCCCCTTCGCAAGTGTTCATTAGAGCGCATCCGACAAAGGTCCATTCCACCATGGCCAGCCGTCGCAACTCCTCCCCTCGCCCTTCCATCCCTAAGCCTGGATATTGGGAGAGATGCTCCATCCCGCATAGCGAGCTAGTGACGCTCCAGACCAAGGGATTTCTCCCCCCGGCCTATATGGTCCCGATTCGAGCCGGTCTTGCCGTCTATAACGGCGGAGAGCAAGCAGACAGTGCCCCTAATCCCTCCAAAGGAGAGCGGGTGTGCCTCGTCCCTTATTTAATAAGGGGGCTCGGATTTCCAATCCATCCATTTCTCCGGGGCTGCTGGAGTTCTACGGCCTCCAGCTACATAATCTCACGCCTGCCTCCGTATTGCATATCGCGGGCTTTGTAGCCCTCTGCGAGCTGTTCTTGGGTGTTGAGGCTCATTTCGAGCTGTGGAAAGAGCTATTCTGCCTCGTGCCCCGTTCCAAGAAGGGGTCAATGTATCAAGTGGGCGGAGCCGAAGTGTGGCGCATCGCCGGGACCGGATATCTGTCCGGAACCCCAAAGAAGGCGTCCGAAGACTGGCCCTCGGAATGGTTTTGTATAGAAGACGTCCCGCTGCCAGATCCTATCCGGATCGGCCTCCCTGAATTCGACAGTGCTCCCTTAAAGAAACGCCTAAGCTGGCATCCACGGAGCCCTCAGAGGGAAAGTGACAGGGACGTTATTTACCTGATGGGCCGGATAAGATTGTTAGCTCATTCCGGACTGACCATGATCGGGGTCATGGCCGCATGCATCATGCGAGGGGTGCAGCCGCTACAGTATAGAGGCCACCCCATGTGGGACTTCAACGGGGAGGACGACACCACCCGCTACGGCCGTAAGGGGCCGGATTTGGCTGCGGCTCTAATAAAGACCATGTCCGCTTTGTACAAGGGAGAAGAGGAGGATTTTCTCAGCGTCAACCCAAAGGGTGGATTTTCCATGTACAATCCTCCAAGCTGGGTGAGTGGGCACATCTTGCCCATCCGTTTTATATCCCCATTGTTAAATATTCAATCTAGTGATTTCAACGCAGGAACTGCGTCAGGCTGTTAAAGAAATAAGCAGCCCTCGTCCACAACCCGAGGACCCAGAACGGTCCCTCGACCCGGACTCTCAAGAGGATCCGGACTTTTCGGTGGAGCTGATTGATGGAGTGTTCCATCAATTGAGCAAGGACAACGCCTTGGTGGCCATTATGGCTGATTACCCAGGGCTAGTCCCGGCCTCCCAGAAACGGGAGGCCGATCCTGCGGCGACAAGCCAACGAGGGGCCGCAGGGCCCCGTGGGCAGAAAAGAGGTGCAGTCCGGATCGAGACGTCAGCGCGAGGGTATGGCGCGCCCCCTTATCCCAGGTGTTACACCTTTAAGGCACATTAACACTCGTGCTCTCTTCAGGACAAAGAGACCTTGCCGGACTGGATTCGGAGAGGCTGCCAATCGCGCCTCCACCAGCCAGGCTCCAAAGCCTGGTCCGGAGGTGGAGGCGAACACAAGGCGCGCACTGGGC
Organism: Triticum urartu; assembly: GCF_003073215.2. Lineage (NCBI taxonomy): Eukaryota > Viridiplantae > Streptophyta > Magnoliopsida > Poales > Poaceae > Triticum > Triticum urartu. The sequence goes on from NC_053026.1 coordinate 325,214,336, forward strand.
GCTCCTCCGACGGAGGATGTGGACAGGTTGTCTGCCACCAACTCTGAGGTGGAGAGTGCCATGAACCACAGGCGTCGCCGGACAATTCTTCGCGACGCTTGTTTCTCCCAAGAGGCGTTAGATGCCTTCAAATCGGGAGATGCGTACCTCCGTGCCGCTCAAAATGGTCTAGCCAGAGCCACGGAGCAATATGTAAAAGACATACGGGTAAGAAAATTTTGGTAATTATATATAGATACCAGTAGCCCCCGAGACTTGAAACAGTTAGAATAACTGATTTAAGGATCATTTGTTATGCAGGTTCTTACAGAAAAGAATTCCCTACTGTCCAAGGAGCTGGAAGAGTGCAAAGCCCAAATTGAGGCCGCACTAGCCGCGGAAGGGGAGCCCAAGGAGACCCCCTCTGGTAATATATACTTCGAAAGATAAGTATTCTGCGAAGCACGGCATGGGTGCGAATCTGACAGATGAAATTGCAGATGGCGCCAGATTGAATCCGGAAAGGCAACACCTCCTATGCCAGCTAAAGGCTGGTGAGAAGGTGCTTACAAAGGTGAGGCGGGAGAAGAACGATCTCCAAGATGCCAACACCAAGCTGGGCGTCGAGCTAAAAGATGTTCGTGCCCAGCTATCAGACTCCGTTAAGGAGAATCAGCGGCTTCGGCGCGGCATATTTAATAAGTGTTTGAACGAACCTTTGAAAGAAAGTTCGGAGGGGAAGTCGACTAACAGAGCAATGTCTGTAGGTGCGCTAATAGGTCATCCTGCAGAGGAGATGCCCGGTTCTACGGGTGACCTTCTTCCCGAGCTCTCGCGACTGCTCGATCGAGTTCGGCAGGCAATGCGAGACGTTGCCTAGGCCCTGTGGCCATCCATCTCCATGCCCGAAGGTCTTGGAGAGCTTGCGGAGAAGCTAAAGGGAGCACGGTGGCGCTTTCGATTGTGGAAGATGTCGGCCTGCCGTCAAGGCGCTAGGGAGGCCTGGGCCATGGTGAAGACGCGGTACACAAGGGCTGACCCCAACCACATGGCCGAGGTCGGTCCTGTAGGGCCCGATGGGAAGGAGATCCCTTTAAGCTTAGTATACGGCCAAGTAGCGTTGGCCGCAAAGTATTCCCAGCAGGACTGCAAATTAGACAGCCTGTTAGATGGTATTGAAGAGGAATACAATCAGTCAAAATGACTATGTAATTTAGTTGACATTTATAATGCCTTCTAGCCGGATTGTAGATCATTTGTCATGGCCGACCTTTTCGCTTCAGCCTCGGGACCTGACAGTCCGGAGTGTGTCCGAATTCCCATGCGGTTATATAGGAACCGGGGAATGCATGGAGACCAGGCGTAGGGGTCATTAGTGCGTGAACAGACAAGTGCCTGACTAGTTATGTTATATTACATGGTTAGTAAGAAACATCTTCCAGGGAGAATAGTTCCGTTAGGGGTTCCTTTCCCTGGGAGGCATGCCCTAAAGTGCATGTCCATGTTGCGAAGAGAAACACAGGAAAAACATCTGGGGGCGTATAGATAAAAATAAAAAAGGATCATCTTTAGTTCACCGACCGAATATTCCCTTAAGAACGCTAGCTTTCGGCTTCACCGAGTCTGAGGTACACGTCCGGCTGACCCGGCAGTAACAATCGCAGAGGTGCTCCCTTTACCACCTAGCCGAACAATCGGGAACATAGGGGTAAGCACAGGAGCCAGGCAACCCAGCTTGGCCAAAACTTAAGTCATATCGATGCATATAATGGTGAATAAAAGGTACATGCGGAAGTGTGACACATGTGTTGGGCATGAAGCCAATAAGCTTCTGTTTAAAGAAGCCCCCAGGTTTAATGAGCGCAGATAGCGCGTCACTTTATGAGCCTTTAAAGGCTATAAGAGAGTGAGAAGAAGAAGAGAAATGTAAGATAGAAAATATATAAAAAATGGACAGAGGAAGGACACGAACACAGAGTCCGGCGCTAGGCATAGAATCTTCGGAGACGGGATGCGTTCCATGGGTTTGGCTCGAGTCGGTTATCCGATGCATCCCGCAGGCGGTACGCTCCACCAGTCAGGACTTGGTCAATTATGAAGGGACCTTCCCACTTGGGCTTGAGTTTGTCCTTTTTCTTGTCCGGTAGTCGTAGAACTAATTCGCCAACGTTGTAATTTTTGGCCCGTACTTCTCTGCTTTGGTATCTTCGAGCCTGCTGTTGATAGAATGCGGAACGGCTTTTGCCACGTCACGCTCCTCCTCCAATGCGTCCAAGTTGTCCTGCCGATCGAGCTCGGCTTCTCTTTCTTCGTACATGCGCACTCGAGGTGAGTCATGAATTATGTCGCAAGGCAAAACTGCCTCTGTGCCGTACACCATAAAGAATGGTGTGTATCCGGTGGTGCGATTCGGCGTGGTCCGCAGCCCCCAGAGTATGGAGTCGAGCTCCTCTACCCAGTGCGTGTTAGATTCCTTGAGGGACCGCACTAATCTGGGTTCGATGCCGCTCATGATAAGACCATTTGCTCGTTCGACCTGGCCGTTAGTTTGTGGGTGATAGACGGAAGCATAATCGAGCTTGATGCCCATGTTTTTGCACCAGAGTTTTACCTCGTCGGCCGTGAAGTTCGTGCCGTTATCAGTGATGATGCTGTGGGGGACGCCGTAACGGTGTACAACCCCGGATATAAAGTCTATCACCGGTCCGGATTCGGCCGTCTTAACAGGCTTGGCTTCTATCCATTTGGTGAACTTATCCACCATGACCAGTAAGTATTTTTGCTTGTGGGTTCCGCCTTTAAGGGGTCCAACCATGTCAAGCCCCCAGACCGTGAAGGGCCAAGTAATGGGGATAGTTTGGAGGGCGGTGGGTGGCATATGGCTTTGTTTGCAAAGAGCTGGCAACCGGTGCATCGTTGGACTAAGTCCTGAGCGTCTGCCCGGGCCGTCGGCAAATAAAAGCCCGTACGGAAGGCCTTGCTTACAAAGGACCGAGCTGCAGCATGATGACCGCCGAGTCCGGCATGAATTTCAGCCAGGAGGTTCCGCCCCTCCTCTTCGGAGATGCACCTTCGAAGGACTCCGGTAGTGCTTTTCTTATAAAGCTCTCCCTCATGGACTCTGTATGCTTTGGATCGCCGCACTATGCAGCGTGCTTCATTTTGGTCCTCGGGGAGTTCCTGCCTAGTAAGGTAGGTGAGGAATGGTTCTGTCTACGGGGCGATGACGGCCATTATTACATGGGCTGAAGGTGTTATTTCATTGGCAGAGCCTCCGATTGTGTCAGTATATTCGGTGTTGGGCAGTGCGGTTGGGTCCGGGCTGTTATTGTTCGGCTCCCCTTCCCATACTAGGGATGGCTTGAACAGCCTTTCCAAGAAGATGTTGGGGGGGACTACATCGCGTTTTGCGCTGATGCGTGCCATAACATCTGTCGCCTGATTATTTTCCCAAGCTATATGGTGAAATTCAAGCCCCTTGAACCGAGCTGACATTTTTAGGACGGCGTTGCAGTAAGCTGCCATTTTTGGATCCTTGGCATCGAAGTCTCCATTTATTTGGGATATTGCGAGGTTCGAGTCCCCGCGCACCTCTAGGCGTTGAATGCCCATGGATACTGCCATCCGGAGACCATGTAAAAGGGCCTCATATTCGGCTGCATTGTTGGAGTCCGTGTACATTATCTGGAGTATGTATTGAACTGTGTCTCCTGTGGGGGACGTCAAAACGACGCCGGCCCCAAGTCCGGCCAACATCTTGGAGCCGTCGAAATGCATGATCCAATTTGAATATGTGCCATACTCTTTAGGGAGTTCGGCCTCCGTCCATTCTGCGACGAAGTCGGCCAAGACTTGCGACTTGATGGCTCGCCGTGGCTTATAAGTTATGTCGAACGGGAGGAGCTCAATGGCCCATTTTGCAATCCGGCCCATTGCGTCACGGTTGTTTATAATATCGTTAAGTGGTACTTCTGAGGCTACTGTTATTGAACATTCTTGAAAGTAGTGTCGTAGCTTCTGGGATGCCATGAATACCGCGTACGCAATCTTTTGATAATGTGGGTACCGTGATTTGCAGGGTGTGAGGACAGTGGACACATAATAGACCAGCTTTTGAAGGGGGAATTTTTGTCCGTCCGCTTCTTGTTCGACGACGAGCACTGCGCTTACAACCTGATGTGTTGCTGCAATGTATAATAGCATTGGTTCGCCAATGTTTGGCGCGGCCAGGACTGGGTTTGTTGCCAGTATGGCTTTTATTTCGTCGAGTCCGGCCGTGGCTGCATCCGTCCATTTGAAGTGTTCGGTGCGCCGAAGGAGGCGGTAAAGGGGTAGGGCCTTTTCTCCCAAGCGGGAGATAAAGCGGCTTAGAGCCGCCACGCATCCGGTTAACTTTTGTATTTGTTTGAGGTCCTTTGGGATATCTAGTTGCGACAGAGCTCGGATCTTGGCTGGATTTGCTTCAATTCCTCTACCGGATACAATGAAGCCCAAGAGCTTTCCGGCTGGAACGCCGAAAACGCATTTTTCCGGGTTGAGCTTGATGTCGTATGTTCGGAGGTTATCAAATGTGAGCCTCAAGTCGTCTACTAGAGATTCAACATGTCTTGTTTTGATGACCACATCATCTACATATGCCTCCACTATTTTGCCAATCTGGCTTGCCAAACATGTCTGAATCATGCGCTGATATGTTGCCTCGGCGTTTTTGAGCCCGAAGGGCATCATGTTGAAGCAGAATGGGCTGTATGGTGTGATAAATGCCGTTGCGGCTTGGTCTGGTTCTGCCATCTTGATTTGATGGTAGCCGGAATATGCGTCGAGGAAACACAACGAACCGTGTCCTGCGGTAGCGTCGATAATTTGAACGATGCGGGGGAGGGGGAAGGGATCCTTTGGGCAAGCCTTGTTAAGGTCTTTAAAATCAACACACAGGCGCCAGGATTTGTCCTTCTTTGGTACCATCACCAGGTTTGCTAGCCAGTCCAGATGTTTTATATCTCTGATGAATCCGGCCTCCAATAGCTTTGCTAGCTCCTCTCCCATGGCCTGTCTCTTAGGTTCGGAAAAATGCCGAAGAGCCTGTTTGACAGGTTTGAATCATGTTTGGATGTTTAAGCTGTGCTCGGCCAGCCTGTGTGGGATTCCTGGCATGTCTGAAGGATGCCAGGCGAAAATGTCCCAGTTCTCTCGTAGGAACTCTCGCAGTGCGGCGTCTACATCAGGGTTTAACTGTGCCCCGATGGAAGTTGTTTTATTGGGGTCCGTTGGATGGACTTGGAATTTGACTATTTCATCCGCCGGTTTAAAGGAGGTGGACTTGGATCTTTTGTCGAGTACCACATCGTCCCTATTCACCGTAGAGCGCAGCGCGGTCAGTTCCTCAGCCGCTAGGGCTTCGGATAGTGCCTCGAGGGCCAGTGCGGCTGTCTTGTTTTCGTCGCAGAGTGCTATGCCCGGATCACTAGCGAGAGTGATGATCCCGTTAGGCCCGGGCATCTTGAGCTTCATGTACCCGTAATGGGGTATTGCTTGGAAGATTGTAAACGCTTCCCGCCCTAGCAGAGCGTGATAACCGCTGCTGAACGGAGCCACATGGAACGTGACCTCTTCGGACCTGTAATTATCCAGCGTGCCAAACACCACATCTAGTGTGATTTTTCCTGTACAGCGCGCTTCCTGACTGGGGATTATTCCTCTAAAGGTTGTGCTGCTTCGCTCAATGCGGTTCCAGTCTATTTCCATTTTTTGAAGGGTTTCCTCATAAATGAGGTTCAATCCGCTGCCTCCGTCCATGAGTACCTTGGTAAGACGAAAGCCGTCCACTGTTGGACTGAGGACCAATGTGGCTAGTGCTCGGGCTGTTCGGAATTTAGGTTCATCACTGGCGTTAAAGGTAATAGCCGTGTCACTCCATGGGTTTATTGTTGCTACTTGGTAGACTTCGGCAAGGCTGCAGAGTGTCCTTTTTCGCATATTATTTGATGCGAAAGTCTCGAAGACTGTTAATACCGTATTGGTGTCTCTGGGGTGGCTTTCTGTGGCCTCCAGAATTAGGAGATTTTCGCTAATTTTGGCCACCTGCCGGAGTATCCAACATGCTCTAAGGCTGTGAGTTGGTGTGGCGTCCTCTATACTATGAATTTTACAGGGTCCATTAAGCCATCCTTCCAGTACGATTCCATGCCCTGTAGAGGGTTTTTGCTTTTTAGTGCTTGACCCAGGTGTCTGGTGATGATGCACCCTTTTATTTCGAATTGGGTTTGTATTCAGGGCCGGATTGTCCCAAAATTTTATTTCGGTTTTCTAGGCGCTGTCCATCGCACAGTACTTTCGTACAATGGACGCCAAGTCAGCGAAGCGTGTAATATCACGGCGACTTATGGCGTTGAGTATTCCCTTGTCCATGCATTTATTGGAGAAGATTGAGATTGCGTCTTCCTCGCGGCAGTCCCTTAGCCTGTTCTTAACCAGGAGGAATCTGGCCCAGTAATGATGTACTGTTTCATCGGGTTCTTGCCTGATTTTGGATAGATCGCTTATGTTGGGGTGGGTGGGTGGAATTAAATCCGAAGCCTCACCCCATCTGAGGCTCAAAGGCCGAGGAATTTCCGAACTCGAAAATTTGGATTCCTGGATGTTGTCCAATGAATCCAGCCCGTCGCCTGACTCTAAGTTCAGGTCTTGAGTGATATCCTCCCTTCCGCGGGTATCCGGCTTGGAGGGATCAGGAATCCGGACATAGCGAGTCCTTAAGATAGATGAAGGGTTGCCGCACTGTCCCTCTACCACGGCAACGTGATGGGTGACTTGGGGACAGTTAATCTCTCTCAGATCGGGTTTAGGCCCAATCTGGTCGTAATCCGTAGCGACTCCCAGGGCGGCGAAGCGATCCAAGAGCTCGTTTATGGAGGAGAGCTCCATTGGATCTAACTGCTCGGCGAGTTCCGAGCTGACATGAAGATTGTTTTCGATGGCTCGAGAGGTCATCGTCGGCGCAGAAGCCGAACAGGCGGTCATAAGAAAACCACCTAGCCGGAGGGTTTGGCCGACAGCCAAAGCTCCCTTAGCAACGGTGCTGTCTTTAAAGACGGGGCGAGGCATCCTTCCTGATGGCAACGACACAGAGGAACTCTCAATGAAAGCACCAATGTCGGTGTCAAAACCGGCGGATCTCGGGTAGGGGGTCCCGAACTGTGCGTCTACGCCGGATGGTAACAGGAGGCAAGGGACACGAAGTTTTACCCAGGTTCGGGCCCTCTCGATGGAGGTAAAACCCTACGTCCTGCTTGATTAATATTGATGATATGGGTAGTACAAGAGTAGATCTACCACGAGATCGGAGAGGCTAAACCCTAAAAGCTAGCCTATGGTATGATTGTTGTTCTGTATGTTGTCCTACGGACTAAAACCCTCCGGTTTATATAGACACCGAAGAGGGTTAGGGTTACACAAAGTCGGTTACAATGGTAGGAGATCTGCATATCCGTATCGCCAAGCTTGCCTTCCACGCCAAGGAAAGTCCCTTCGGACACGGGACGAAGTCTTCAATCTTGTATCTTCATAGTCCAGGAGTCCGGCTGAAGGTATAGTCCGGCCATCCGGATAGCCCATAATCCGGGACTCCCTCATGCTCCCACTCACTTTCTTGTAAATACAGGCTTCACTGCAAGTCTGTATAAAACTATATGCTTTGATCAACTTATCAAAGCGTATATTCCAACTCCGAGATGCTTGCACCAGATGGATCGCTGGAGCTTGCATATTTTGTTAGTACCTTTAGGATTGACAAAAACCTTCTGGTTGCATCATATACAACTCTTCTTTAATAAATCCATTAAGGAATGTAGTTTTGTTTATCCATTTGCCAAATTTCATAAAATGTGGCAATTGCTAACATGATTTGGACAGACTTAAGCATAGATACGAGTGAGAAACTCTCATTGTAGTCAACACCTTGAACTTGTCGAAAACCTTTTTGCGACAATTCTAGCTTTGTAGATAGTAATACTACTATCAGCGTCCGTCTTCCTCTTGAAGATCCATTTAATCTCAATGGCTCGCCGATCATTGGGCAAGTCAATCAAAGTCCATACTCTGTTCTCATACATGGATCTCATCTCAGATTTCATGGCCTCAAGCCATTTCACGGAATCTGGGCTCATCATCACTTCCTCATAGTTCGTAGGCTCGTCATGGTCAAGTAACATGACCTCCAGAACAGGATTACCGTACCACTCTGGTGCGGATCTTACTCTGGTTTACATATGAGGTTCGGTAGTAACTTGATCTGAAGTTACATGATCATCATCATTAGCTTCCTCACTAATTGGTGTAGTAGTCACAGGAACAGATTTCTGTGATGAACTACTTTCCAATAAGGGAGCAGGTACAGTTACCTCATCAAGCTCTACTTTCCTCCCACTCACTTCTTTTGAGAGAAACTCCTTCTCTAGAAAGACTCCGAATTTAGTAACAAAAGTCTTGCCTTCGGATATGTGATAGAAGGTGTACCCAACAGTCTCCTTTGGGTATCCTATGAAGACACATTTCTCCGATTTGGGTTTGAGCTTATCAGGATGAAACTTTTTCATATAAGCATCGCAGCCCCAAACTTTAAGAAACGACAGCTTAGGTTTCTTGCCAAACCATAGTCCATACGGTGTCGTCTCAACGGATTTAGATGGTGCACTATTTAACGTGAATGCAGCTGTCTCTAATGCATAACCCCAAAACAATAGTGGTAGATCGGTAAGAGATATCATAGATCGCACCATATCTAATAAAGTACGGTTATGACATTCCGACACACCATTACACTGTGGTGTTCCAGGTGTCGTGAGTAGTGAAACTATTTCACATTGTTTTAACTGAAGGCCAAACTCGTAACTCAAATATTTTACTTCTGCGATCATATCGTAGAAACTTTTATTTTTGTTACGATGATTCTCCACTTCACTCTGAAATTCTTTGAACTTTTCAAATGTGTCAGACTTGTGTTTCATCAAGTAGATATACTCATATCTGCTCAAATCATCTGTGAAGATCAGAAAATAATGATACCTGCCGTGAGCCTCAATATTCATCGGACCACATACATCAGTATGTATGATTTCCAACAAATCTTTTGCTCGCTCCATTGTTCTGGAGAACGGAGTCTTAGTCATCTTGCCCATGAGGCATGGTTCGCAAGAATCAAGTGATTCATAATCAAGTGATTCAAAAAGTCCATCAGCATGGAGTTTCTTCATGCGCTTTACACCAATATGACCTAAACGGCAGTGCCACAAATAAGTTGCACTATCATTATGAACTTTGCATCTTTTGGTTTCAATATTATGAATATGTGTATCACTACGATCGAGATCCAACGAACCATTTTCATTGGGTGTGTATCCATATAATGTTTTATTCATGTAAACAGAACAACAATTTATTCTCTTACTTAAATGAATAATCGTATTGCAATAAACATGATCAAATCATATTCATGCTCAACGCAAACACCAAATAACACTTATTTAGGTTCAACACTAATCCCGAAAGTATAGGGAGTGTGCGATGATGATCATATCAATCTTGGAACCACTTCCAACACACATCGTCACTTCACCCTTAACTAGTCTCTGTTCATTCTGCAACTCCCGTTTCGAGTTACTACTCTTAGCAACTGAACCAGTATCAAATACCGAGGGGTTGCTATAAACACTAGTAAAGTACATATCAATAACATGTATATCAAATATAGCTTTGTTCATTTTGCCATCCTTCTTATCCACTAAATACTTGGGGTAGTTCCGCTTCTAGTGACCAGTCCCTTTGCAGTAGAAGCACTCAGTTCCAGGCTTAGGTCCAGACTTGGGTTTTTCACTTGAGCAGCAACTTGCTTGCCGTTCTTCTTGAAGTTCCCCTTTCTTCCCTTTGTCCCTTTACTTGAAACTAGTGGTTTTGTTTACCATCAACACTTGATGCTTTTCTTGATTTCTACCTTCATCGATTTCAGCATCACGAAGAGCTTGGGAATCATTTCCGTTATCCCTTGCATATTATAGTTCATCACGAAGTTCTACTAACTTGGTGATGGTGACTAGAGAATTCTTTATATCGCTATTTTATCTGGAAGATTAACTCCCACTTGATTCAAGCGATTGTAGTACCCAGACAATCTGAGCACATGCTCACTGCTTGAGCTATTCTCCTCCATCTTTTAGCTATAGAACTTGTCGGAGACTTCATATCTCTCAACTCGGGTATTTGCTTGAAATATTAACTTCAACTCCTGGAACATCTCATATGTTCCATGACGTTCAAAATGTCTTTGAAGTCCCGATTCTAAGCCGTTAAGCATGGTACACTAAACTATCAAGTAGTCATCATATTGAGCTAGCCAAATGTTCAGAACGTCTGCATCTGCTCCTGCAATAGGTCTGTCACCTAGTGGTGCATCAAGGACATAATTCTTCTGTGCAGCAATGAGGATAAACCTTAGATCACGGATCCAATCTGCATCGTTGCTACTAAGATCGTTCAACTTAGTTTTCTCTAGGAACATATCAAAAATAAAACAGGGGAGCTAAACGCTAGCTATTGATCTACAACATAGATATGCTAATACTACCAGGACTAAGTTCATGATAAATTTAAGTTCAATTAATCATATTACTTAAGAACTCCCACTTAGAAAAACATCCCTCTAATCTTCTAAGTGATCACGTGATCCAAATCAACTAAACCATAACCGACCATCACGTGAAATGGAGTAGTTTTCAATGGTGAACATCAATATGTTGATCATATCTACTATATGATTCACGCTCGACCTTTCGGTCTCAGTGTTCCGAGGCCATATCTGCATATGCTAGGCTCGTCAAGTTTAACCTGAGTATTCTGCGTGTGCAAAACTGGCTTGCACCCGTTGTAGATGGACGTAGAGCTTATCACACCCAATCATCACATGGTGTCTGGGCACGACGAACTTTGGCAACGGTGCATACTCAGGGAGAACACTTTTATCTTGAAATTTAGTGAGAGATCATCTTATAATGCTACCGTCAATCAAAGCAAGATAAGATGCATAAAAGATAAACATCACATGCAATCAATATAAGTGATATGATATGGCCATCATCATCTTGAGCTTATGATCTCCATCTCCGAAGCATCGTCATGATCACCATCGTCACCGGCGCGACACCTTGATCTCCATCGTAGCATCGTTGTCGTCTCGCCAATCTTATGCTTCCACGACTATCGCTACCGCTTAGTGATAAGGTAAAGCATTACAGCGTGATTGCATTGCATACAATAAAGCGACAACCATATGGCTCCTGCCAGTTGTTGATAACTTAGTTACAAAACATGACCATCTCATACAATAAAATTTAGCATCATGTCTTGACCATATCACATCACAACATGCCCTGCAAAAACAAGTTAGACGTCCTCTACTTTGTTGTTGCAAGTTTTACGTGGCTGCTACGGGCTTAGCAAGAACCATTCTTACCTACGCATCAAAACCACAATGATAGTTTGTCAAGTTGGTGCTGTTTTAACCTTCGCAAGGACCGGGCGTAGCCACACTCGGTTCAACTAAAGTTGGAGAAACTGACACCCGCCAGCCACTTGTGTGCAAAGCACGTCGGTAGAACCAGTCTCGCGTAAGCGTACGCGTAATGTCGGTCCGGGCCGCTTCATCCAACAATACCGCCGAACCAAAGTATGACATGCTGGTAAGCAGTATGACTTATATCACCCACAACTCACTTGTGTTCTACTCGTGCATAACATCAACGCATAAAACCTAGGCTCGGATGCCACTGTTGGGGAACGTAGTAATTTCAAAAAAATTCCTACGCACACGCAAGATCATGGTGATGCATAGCAACGAGAGGGGACAGTGTTGCCTACGTACCCTTGTAGACCGGCAGCGGAAGCGTTATCACAACGCGGTTGATGTAGTCGTACGTCTTCACGGCCCAACCGATCAAGCACCGAAACTACGGCACCTCCGAGTTCTAGCACACGTTCAGCTCGATGACGATCCCCGGACTCCGATCCAGCAGAATGTCGGGGAAGAGTTCCGTCAGCACGACGGCGTGGTGACGATCTTGATGTTCTACTGTCGCAGGGCTTCGCCTAAGCACCGCTACAATATTATCGAGGATTATGGTGGAGGAGGGCACCGCACATGGCTAATAGATCTCAAGGATCAATTGTTGTATCTATGGGGTGCCCCCCTGCCCCCGTATATAAAGGAGTGGAGGAGGGGGCCGGCCAAGGAGGGTGGCACGCCCTAGGGGGAGTCCAACTCCCACAGGGAGTAGGACTCCCCTTTTTCCTATTAGGAGTAGGAGAGGGAAGGAAGAGGAAGGAGGGAGGAAGGAAAGGGGGGTCGGGCCCCTTCCCAATTCGGATTGGGCTTGGGGGGCGCGCCCCCTCCCTTGCTCCTTTCCCCTCCTTTCCACTAAGGCCCAATAAGGCACATATACCTCCGGGGGGTTCCGATAACCTCCCGGTGATCCGGTATTGTCCCAATCTCACCCGGAACCTTTCCGGTGTCCAAATATAGTCGTCCAATATATCGATCTTTATGTCTCGACCATTTAGAGACTCCTCGTCAAGTCCGTGATCACATCCGGGACTCCGAACAACCTTCGGTACATCAAAATATATAAACTCATAATGAAACTGTCATCGTAACGTTAAGTGTGCGGACCCTACGGGTTCGAGAACAATATAGACATGACCGAGACATGTCTCCGGTCAATAACCAATAGCGGAACCTGGATGCTCATATTGGCTCCTACATATTCTACGAAGATCTTTATCGGTCAGACCGCATAACAACATACGTTTGTTCCCTTTGTCATCGGTATGTTACTTGCCCGAGATTCGATCGTTGGTATCTCAATACCTAGTTCAATCTCGTTACCGGCAAGTCTCTTTACTCGTTCTATAATACATCATCTTGCAACTAACTTATTAGTTGCATTGCTTGTAAGGCTTAAGTGATGTGCATTACCGAGAGGGCCCGGAGATACCTCTTCGACAATTGAAGTGACTAATCCTAATCTCGAAATACGCCAACCCAACATGTACCTTTGGAGACACCTGTAGAGCACCTTTATAATCACCTAGTTAAGTTGTGACGTTTGATAGCACACAAAGTGTTGCTCCGGTAAACGGGAGTTGCATAATCTCATAGTCATAGGAACATGTATAAGTCATGAAGAAAGCAATAGCAACATACTAAACGATCGGGTGCTAAGCTAATGGAATGGGTCATGTCAATCACATCATTCTCCTAATGATGTGATCTCGTTAATCAAATGACAACTCATGTCTATGGTTAGGAAACATAACCATCTTCGATTAACGAGCTAGTCAAGTAGAGGCATACTAGTGACACTTTGTTTGTTTATGTATTCACACAAGTATTATGTTTCCAGTTAATACAATTCTAGCATGAATAATAAACATTTATCATGATGTAAGGAAATAAATAATAGCTTTATTATTGCCTCTAGGGCATATTTCCTTCACGTCTACCTCTGACACTCGATCCCAGGAACCTTTTCCATACACCTGGGGCCGGCCCAAGTAACCCACCGGAAGCAAACCGGATCATGACACCCGGAGCACCGGTTCAGCCATGGACCATGGAGCCACCTCGCATGTATACCGCTCTGCCTCATTATGCACCACCGGGTCACTTCTCTAATCCTTTGGAAAACCTCATTGATGTGTCGGCTCGTTTGGCGGCTCTCCCGATGGAAGGCGATTCTCTGACAGCAGTCAAGACACGAAGGGTGAGGGAGCTTCTTCAGACAGCTCTGGCACAGCAGGATGCGTACTCTTACAGTCGAGACAGAATCCATTCAACCCCTCACCCGAGCCGAAGCCCAAGCTATAGCAGCCATATGGACTCAGCTGATATGTCAGGCAATGCTCAGTGCGACAACCAACCACACATACATGATCAGGTGCAGGCGGGAGCCCTTAACTTAGCGGGTCAGGAGAGGATCCGACAAGAGGCCGAGCGAGCGGTTCAGCTGGTAGCGGAGCAGGCGGCTCATCAAACTTTTCCGGGTTATCCAGCAACCTCGATTGAGGCAGGAGTGGCCACAAGAACCGGAGGTGTCCCTTGCCTGGTGCTGGCCATATGTAATGAGCGCTTGCCAAAAGACTTCAAGGGACCTCGTAAGGTGCCTAACTACACGGCTGACTTGCAGCATGGGGCCTGGATTGAGAGTTATGAGATGGCAATGGAGTTGTTGGAGGTCAGCGACGTGACAATGGCTAAGTATTTCACTATGATGTTGGATGGAACGGCTCGCACTTGGCTAAAAGGATTGCCCCCCAATTCCATCGGCTCATGGGCGGAGTTAAAAGCCCGGTTCATTCAGAACTTCAAGGACACATGCAAACAACCTATGTCAATCATGGACCTGACTAATTGTAAACAAGAGGAAGGTGAGTCCACAACCCATTGGGTGCGCCGGATCAAGGAGATAGTACATTCATCTGATAAGATGGATGCTGGATCGGCAGTCTTAATGTTGGAGAAAAATTGCCGTTTTGAACCTCTGAAACAGAAGGTGGGGCGAATCAAGCGTGACTGCAATGACATGGGCCAGTTGATGGCGGCTCTGGTTAAGTATGTTGATTCTGATAATACCAAGGATCCCTTGTCTGATGAGGAGAAAACAGGGAAGGGAAAGAAGAACGGCAACAACAAGGGTCACCAGCATAACCCAGCAAATCAAGGAGGTAATAAACGTAAGGCTGACGAATTTGTGGCTAACACCAATACACAGGGTAACAATCAACGGCGCAAGGGTAGGCAACCCCCTCGGTCAGGCGGATCAGTTCCCACCCTCGAGCAACTATTGAATGAACCTTGCCCAAGACACGGTACCCGGGAGAAGCCAGCAACCCATCTGTGGAAGGACTGTACGATCATGAAGGCATTTAAAAATTCAAACATGTTTTACGGAGGTCACGGGCCTGGCAGCGGTTCAGGCGGAGGCGGCCTTCATGGCCCGGGCGCCGGTTCAGGTGGAAGCGGTTTTCACGGTCAAGGCCATACAGGTAACCACGGAAGTTACAATCAATAACCCGACCAAGGCAATCAGCAGCAACAGTCCGGATATCAGAGCAACCCAAAACAGATGAATAGTGGGCAATACCATGTATTTACCACTAGTTTGTGCAAGAGGGACCAGAAGCTTCATAAGAGGGTTGTCAATGCTGTTGAGCCGGCGATACCATGTTATTTGAGGTGGTCTGAACAGCCTATTGTGTGGAGCAGAGAAGATCATCCTCCCCAGGTTGACAACCCGGGTCACTTAGCCTTGGTAGTGGCACCTCAGGTCAGTGGATATAAATTCACTAAAGTGCTTATGGATGGAGGTAGTAGCATCAACATCCTCTACTATGAGACATTTCGTCGGATGGGGTTGACTGATAAGAGTCTTAAGCAATCCAACACTGTTTTTCACGGTGTTGTACCTGGCAAATCGGCATACCCAGTTGGTAAGATTGAGCTGGAAGTAGCCTTTGGGGATGAATATGATTCCAGGGCGGAGAAGTTAACTTTTGAGGTGGTTAAGATCAAAAGCCCATATCATGCTCTGTTTGGACGGCCGGCTTACGCCAAGTTCATGGATCGGTCGTGTTATGTATATCTACAGCTCAAGATGCCGGGTTATAAGGGCACCATTACAGTGCATGGAAGCCGGAAAATAGCCCTAGAGTGTGAAGAAGGAGATGTTGTGTATGCTGAGTCTGTTTGTGCAACAGAGGAGTTAAAGTTTTATAAAGATAATGTTGACCCGGCAGACATGACGTCCTTAAAGAAGCCAACAACGGAGCATGAGCCGGTGTTGAAATTCAAATCAGCTGATGACACCAAGACGGTTGACTTTGTGCCCGGTGACTCATCCAAACAGTTCATCATTAGTGCCAACTTGGATCCAAAATAGGAAAGCGCGCTCATCGAGTTCATCCGTGAGAATCGGGACATCTTTGCATGGAAACCTTCTGATATGCCGGTTGTCCCGAGAGAACTCACTAAGCACACTCTCAATATTGATCCGAAGTTTAAGCCGGCCAGACAGTTTCTCCGGCGGTTTAACGAGGAAAGGCGCAAGGCCATTGGAGAGGAGGTGGCCCGGCTCTTGGCAGTCGGTTTCATTGTGGAAGTTTTTCACCCAGAGTGGTTGGCCAACCCGGTGCTTGTACCCAAGAAGAATGGCACCTGGCGTATGTGTGTGGATTACACTGATTTAAACAAAGCTTGTCCAGCTGACCCTTTTGCCCTCCCTTGTATTGATCAGATCATTGATGCTACGACGGGTTGCGCGCATTTGAGTTTTCTAGATGCTTATTCAGGTTATCATTAGATCAAAATGGCAGTTAAGGACCAGGAGAAGACATCCTTCATTACTCCATTTGGAGCCTTCTGCTATGTGTCTATGCCTTTTGGGCTTAAGAGTGCCCATGCGACTTATCAACGGTGTATGCAGAATTGTCTTCACAATCAGATTGGGTGCAATGTTCATGCGTATGTAGATGATATCGTGGTGAAGTCCAGAAAAGAGGAAACCTTAGTAACAAATCTAAAATAGACCTTTGATAACCTCCGGGTCTAGAAGATGATGCTTAACCCGGCTAAGTGTGTTTTTGGAGTTCCCGCTGGCAAACTCTTGGGTTTTTTGGTGTCTAACACAGGTATTGAAGCTAACCTAGAGAAAATTAAGGCAATCACCTCCCTGGCAAACCGGTATGCATCAATGACGTTCAACGACTGGCGGGTTGTGTCGCTGCTTTGAGCTGGTTCATAAGCTGGTTAGGGGAGAAGGCAATGCCTTTGTATCAGATGATGAAAAAGACAGATGATTTCATTTGGAGTGATGTTGCAAACTCTGCTTTTGAGGATCTAAAGAAACAACTTGCTGAGCCGCCGGTTCTTGCTGCTCCGGTCAAGAAAGAGCCGCTATTGTTATATGTAGCCACTAACTCCCGAGCTGTTACTGTGGCGATTGTGGTGGAACGCAAGGAGGCTGGCAAGGAACATCCGGTCCAACGGCCGGTTTACTACGTCAGTGAAGTGTTGATTGAGTCTAAACAAAGATATCCACATTGGCAGAAACTCGTATATGGGGTATTCATGGCGAGCCGGAAGCTCAAGCATTACTTTCAAGGTCACCCAATCACTGTGGTTAGCTCTGCTCCGTTGGGAGACATCATTCAAAATAGAGAAGCCACTAGACGAGTCACCAAGTGGGCCATTGAGCTTGGGTCTCATGGGTTGAAGTATGTACCATGTACTGCGATCAAATCTCAAGTGCTGGTTGACTTTATTAATGATTGGACAGAACTGCAGATGCCAGAAGAGAAACCAGATAACACGTATTGGACGATTCATTTAAATGGGTCCAGACAATTGGAAGGCTCGGGGGCTGGAGTTGTTTTAACTTCCCCTCGAGGTGACAAGTTTTGTTATGTGATGCGACTGATGTTTCCCTGTACTAACAATGCAACAGAGTATGAAGCCTTGCTCCATGGTCTTCGAATGGCCAAAGAGATGCCTGAGCCGGGTCCCGTGTCTTGGCGATTCAGATCTGGTGGCTCAACAGGTGTCAGGCAAGTGGGATTCAAAGGACCTCATGGCGGCTTATCAGGTGGAACACATTGACCGTAGGAAGAACGAAGCGGTGGATGCTCTAAGCCGGTTGGGGTCTCAGCGTAAGCCGGTGCCACCTAACACCGTTTTGGATGTTTTGCATAACCCATCTGTTAATTTACCTACAGAGGAGGATTTGGCCGTTCCTGACCCGGAGGCACAGTTGGTGGCGGCTCTTCACGTCATCCCAGATTGGACAATGCCGTTCATGGCTTACATGACCCGGGGCGAGTTGCCAGCGGATGAGACCCTGGCCCGGCAGATAACCCGGCATCTAAGTCAATGACGATTTCAAACAGAGAGTTATACCATCGCAGCGTCTCCGGAGCGTTTCAGCGGTGTGTTTCTCCTAAAGAAGGCCAAGAAATACTTCGTGAGATCCATGAAGGCGACTATGGTCATCGCGCCGGGTCAAAATCTCTTGTGGCCAAAGCTTTTCGTCATGGTTTTTACTGGTTAACGGCTCATGCTGATGCAGAAGATCTTGTCAGTAGGTGTGATGGATGTCAAAAATTCGCACGGCGAGCACATGTGTCGGCTCAAGAGTTGCGGATGATTCCAATCACCTGGCCGTTTGCGGTCTGGGGGCTTGACATGGTTGGACCTTTCAAAAGGTCTAAGGATAAAAAGACACATCTTTTAGTGGCAGTTGACAAATTCACAAAGTGGGTTGAGGCAGAGCCAGTGAGTAAGTGTGATGTGGCCACGGCGGTTCAGTTCATGAAAAAGGTGATTTTTCGTTTTGGTTTTCCACACAGCATTATCACTGAAAATGGCACTAATCTATCCCAAGGGGCTATGGAGGATTTTTGTCAACGTGAGCATATCCGGCTTGATGTTTCTTTTGTAGCCCATGCTCAATCCAATGGTCAAGCTGAGAGAGCAAATCAGGAAATCTTAAAAGGTCTCAAACCCCGGCTTATGGTTCCCTTGCAGCGAACGCCGGGTTGTTGGGTAGAGGAGTTACCCTCCGTGCTGTGGAGTATCAACACCACTCCTAACAGGTCTACAGGTTATACACCTTTCTTCATGGTTTATGGAGCAGAAGCAGTGTTGCCTAGTGACATCCGTCATGACTCGCCCCGTGTAGCGGCTTATGTTGAAGCTAATAACGAGCAAGTCAGACAGGATGCACTTGACTTATTGGATGAGGAAATAGACTTAGCAGCGGCTCGATCAACAATCTATCAACATGACCTGCGCCATTATCACAGCCGCCGGGTTAAATCCAGGACTTTTCAAGAAGGTGACCTGGTGCTCCGGTGTAACGCCCTCGATGCGGTTATATCTCCCACGTGTCGAAGCACGACTTAGAGGCATAACCGCATTGAAAGCAATGTCACAAGTGAGGTAATCTTCACACAACCCATGTAATTCATAAGGGGAAGAGATACATAGTTGGCTTACAATCGCCACTTCACACAATTACAAGAATAAAGCATTACATCAAACAGATACAATCAAGGTCCGACTATGGAACCCAAAATAAAAGAAGAATACCCCAAATGCTACACAGATCCCCGATCGACCCCAACTGGGCTCCACTACTGATCAACTAGAATGAAACAACATAAAGGACAAGATCTTCATCGAGCTCCTCCTGAGCTTGATTGCGTCATCTGCACGGTTCAACGGCACCTGCAAGCTGGTTTTGGAAGTATCTGTGAGTCACGGGGACTCAGCAATCTCGCACCCTCGCGATCAAGACTATTTAAGCTTATGGGTAAGGTGAAAGGTATGAGGTGGAGCTGCAGCAAGCGACTAGCATATATGGTGGCTAACATACGCAAATGAGAGCGAGAAGAGAAGGCAAAAGCACGGTCAAACAACTATGATCAAGAAGTGATCCTAGAACAACCTACGTCAAGCATAACTCCAACACCGTGTTCACTTCCCGGACTCCGCCAGAAAGAGACCATCACGGTTACACACGCGGTTGATGTATTTTAATTAAGGTCATCTTCAGGTTTTCTACAACCGGACATTAACAAATTCCCATCTGCCCATAACCGCGGGCACGACTTTCGAAAGTTCAAAACCCTGCAGGGGTGTCCCAACTTAGCCCATCACAAGCTCTCACGGTCAATGAAGGATATTCCTTCTAGCAGGAAGACCCGATCAGGCTCAGAATCCCGATTACAAGACATTTCGACAATGGTAAAACAAGACCAGCAAAGCCACCCAGATGTGCCGACAAATCCCGATAGGAGCTGCACATATCTTGTTCTCAGGGCACACCGGATGAGCAAGACGTCGGGTAAGCCAGCCCAGAGTTGCCCCTGGTAGCCTCGGACATCGCTCAGTTGGACCAACACTTAGAGAAGCACTGGCCCGGGTGGGTAAAATAAAGATGACCCTTGAGCCGGCCGACTCAAGGGAAAGAAAAAAGGCTAGGTGGCAAATGGTAAAACCAATGTTGGGCCTTGCTGGAGGAGTTTTATTCAAGGCGAACTGTAAAGGGGTTCCCATTATAACCCAACCGCGTAAGGAAGGCAAAATCCGGGAACATAACACCGATATGACGGAAACTAGGGCGGCAAGAGTGGAACAAAACACCAGGCATAAGGCCAAGCCTTCCACCCTTTACCAAGTATATAGATGCATTAATTAAATAAGAGATATTGTGATATCCCAACAAAATATCCATGTTCCAACATGGAACAAGCTCCAATCTTCACCTGCAACTAACAACGCTATAAGAGGGGCTGAGCAAAGCGGTAACATAGCCAAACAACGGTTTGCTAGGATAAGGTGGGTTAGAGGCTTGGCTTAACAATATGGGAGGCATGATAAGCAAGTGGTAGGTATCGCAGCATAGGCATAGCAAAAGAGCGAGCAACTAAGCGAGCAAAGATAGAAGTGATTTCGAGGGTATGGTCATCTTGCCTGAAATCCCGCAATGAAGAAGAATAATTGCATGAAGAAGACAAATGGACGTAGTCGAACGGACCCTCACAACTCCGGAACGAAACCGAAGCTAACGCGAGAAGCAACCTGGAAAGAAGCAAACAACATGGTAAACAACCATCACATAACATGGCATGATGCGCAAACAAGTATGATGCATGTCCAATTTAAATATGCATGGCATGGCAAAGGGCACAAACAAAACTACAAGTTAAGTGGAGCTCAATATGCAACGAGTTGCATATTGACGGAACACCACATCAATTATTTAGTTCTCTCGCGTTTAGGTACTCAACAATATTAAATGTTGTTAGCATGGCAAGGGGTGAAGCATAACAAAACTATACTATCTAAACAAATTAAATGGGGCCGGATATAACAAACAACAAATCCGGTAAATCCCCATATGCATTTAGCAAATTAATGTAACAACAATTTAAACATTTTAATTGTTGTTATCATGATGCGGATGACATGAACAAGTTTATGCAATTTTTATTAAAAGTTTGACAATAGCATTATGAAGTACTTATCACCGTGGTGGAAAGGAAAGGGGTGCCACGGCAACGATAACCAAAAACGGTGCCACGGCAGCGTTCCGGTTCCGGTAACTCGATTGAGATACCGAAGCAAAGGAGAAGTGTGCGGATGCGTGCAAAAGATGGTGGGGCGCTCCCGGATACCGGGTGTCCCATGAGTCGACGATGGTGACAAGGCAAAAGAGGGGCAACGTGCACCGACAATTCAAGCATGGAGCAAGCACGAGCATCTCATGCATCACACATGCATTCGTTCACGGGCGGTCGTCTCGGGGTTATACCTTCGGAGCGTGCAAAGGGGACGGTTCTCATTCGTAGAGGGAAGTAGGCGTTCTCGCGATGACGATAGTGGAAGTAGTCGTTCTCGCTTCGTAGATGTTCACACTCCGTAGGTGTTCGGGGTCAACAAGGAACTTGCCGTCCACGGGTCTTCGAGGGTCGATGGTACATGTTCTGTAAACGTTCGAGCGGCGGTAGTGGCACACATTCACGAAGTAGGTCGTACACGTCGACGGTCTTATCGGAACCTCGTCAACGTTCGCAATCCACCTTGGCGATCCGAAGGGGTACTTGGCATCATGGTACTTGGGTCTTCGGACTTGCCGGTCTCGGTTCTTGCGACGGTAGTTGTACAAGGTCGTCGTGGGAGGTAGAGGTACTCGCGAACTTGTCGGATCCACGGCGACGGTGGTGGAACCTCACGGATTCGTGGTCTCCGAGCGGTCTCGGTCTTGACGGTGGGGTACTTGACGCATCCCGGATATGTAGTCGTACTTGACGAATTCAAAATACTCCTGCTCGGCATGGGTGCAACGGAGGCATCGTCTTGCATTTCGAATCTGGGTCATGTTCGTATAACCGTTCGCATCAACGAAAAAAGGGCTTCATCTTGAGGTGCTCGGCCGTGGGCGACGGAGCACACGGTGGACAAGGAGGCAGGGCGCGTTCATGGCGAGGCAGGATGCTCGGCGAGGGGTGCCGGCCACCAGCGGGCAAGGCAGCAGAGCAGCTGTTGCAGAAGACGGCGACTCCAGCTGGTTCGGGCACCCACGGCGAAACCGAGGAGGGCCGGCACGGGAAGGAGCTGCATCAGACGGCGAAGGCGCACGGGAGAAGAGCTCCAGTGAAGAAGCGGAGCGGGGCTGCTCGGTTTCGAGCCTTTGCTCTCCCGAGCAAGCAGGCGGCGATGGTGGTGGAGCGCTCCGGCGAGACGGGGACGCGGGGAAAGGAGTAGAGCGCGGCAGGGCAGGTCGGGTCGCCAGCGCGGCAGGGCAAGTCGGTTCACCGACGCAGGCGCCATGGCCGGAGGCGGGGAGGCAGCGGCGAGGTCTTGCGACGTTCATGGCGGGGCAAGGCAGGAACGTGAGGGGAGGAGGCTGCTGGAGGCGGCCGATGCTCGAAGAGAGGAGACCAGGAGGATGAGAGGGAGAGGGATCGAGCGAGGCAGCACTCTCCCTCTCCTTGGCGATGCGTGAGTCACGGTGCGAGGGAGGAGAACGAGGGAAGGTAGTGGGGATCGAGAGAAAGAGGTAGCGATCGGTTAGGGTTAGAGCAGTGGGCTGCGGGATGGCCTTGGGCCAAATGGGCCTAGGCGCAGATGGCTGGGAGGCCCAGCTGGGCTGACTCCCCCCCCCCCCCACTCTCTCTCTCTCTCTCTCATATTACTTTAGCAGAAAAGACCAAAAAAGAGAGGAAAAGAAAGAGAGGTTTAGGAAAAGATTTTGGACAAGGGGATAATTTTCTCGAACTCACAAAAATACACTTGTTCCAAGAAAATAGAAAAGGCCAAGATTGGAAGATGTAAATTCAAACTCATTTGAATTTAATTCAAATGGGTTTGAACTAGGACTAGGTTCTAGGAGTTTCCAAAAATGTTGAGAATTTTGGTAGAGCTCCGGAGAATGATGAAAGAATAAATGGCAAGGTTCAAGGTCAAGCAGCGAGATAACAAAGGCATGGGGAAATTTGCAAGTGTGTTTTAGGTGATTCCATAAGAATGGATTATTTTATAATAGCTCCAGTAATATCGGGAGGATATATTATGAAGAGAAGTCATCCTTCCCTCGATTTAAATGGATCAAAGATCCACACAAATTATTTAGTTGAGATGCAAAAGATTTATGACATGATGCAATGCACATGATGCAAAGATGAATGCAACAAACCAACAACTCACACGATGAAAACCCGGAAACCCTGGAAGGCATCTGAAGCTCCGGCCTTGGGGCGTCACAACACTCCACCACTATGAGAGGATCTCGTCCCGAGATCTAGAATGGCACCGGAGGGAAAACGGAAGAGAAAGAGAAGAGGTAAAACTAAGTTGCTTCTTTGACAAACGAGTGAAACCAAGAAACCTTGAAAAGTTGAACAAATTGAAAGAAAGAATACAACGGAGATGAACGAAATTGAAAGCACTCCGCTAGGAAAGAGGAACAAGGAAGAACAAAGTCGGACATCACTCCGGTTGAAAAGAGATGCAAGGCTTGATAAGGCGAAAAGAACTTGAACAAAGGGGCACAATACTCCGGTTAAAACAAGATAGGGAAGGAATAAGAATGATATAATTTGGACAGCACTCCGCCTGTAAATGGAAGGAATTGAACTAGACAAGTTGAGTGGATACTTGAAAAGAGGACACAATACTCCGGTTAAAAGGATAAGCACGAAAAGAACACGATCCTGATAAAACAAGAAGATGGGTTGAAGAGAGCAGCATCACAATGCCTCCGAAACAACAGTAATAATGGAATGAACGAAGGGAATAAAAAAACGAGAGCACGCTTACAACAAATTCTAGAACGGAGTTGTTGGAAAACCAACAACGAAAACAATAAGATTGATATAGTCTTACGGGATACCTCTCAAATTATGAGGTGACAACCTGGCACTCACGGAAAAAAAATTGGATTGATAAGAACAAGGGGACGAGAAACTTATTTCACCGGGAGGATAAATGAAGAACTTGGATCATTTATAAGCACCATAAATAGCCACAATCCTTAGGGAAAGTTTTAGATGAAATATAACCCAAGATGTAGCGACCTGACCCGAATGGATCACGTCTATTGTGCTACGGTGTCATCCCTGGATCAGTAATGCTGACACCACACAGTACATCGAGGTTTTATAGCAGAGTTGCAATCACACACTTATTACATCGATGGCTCCAAAAAGAACTTATTACAATAAATATGACTTAAGGCCATATTTTAAAGATAACAGCGGAAGACTTGGAAGATAAATGGGTCCATCAACTCCAGCGGCATCACTGAGTATAGGGCCACGACCTAAACGCACCTCAATCGTCGTCTGAAAAGTCTGCAACATTAACGTTGCAGCGCGAAAACGGGTCAGCACATGGAATATGCTGGCAAAGTAACACATAGAGAGTAATGGAATGAAACAGCTATACTATATGCATATATGGCTGGTGGAAAGCTCTATGGTTACAGTTTTTGCGTAAAGCCAATTTTTCCCTACTGCAAAGGAATAAATTTTATTTACTATCATGGTGGTTGTGAAACATTGAGAATGGTTGACAGCATTCTCAATCCCAATTAAAAGTAATTAAAACCCAATAACATTAATTAGAAGTAACATGTTGAGATTCACAATGATATTCAAGTACTAGATACTCAAGTTGTCCATAACCGGGGACACGGCTAATCAAGATTAGTTTGTTACTCTGCAGAGGTTGCGCACTTTTCCCCACATGACTCGATCGCCTCCGTTTGTTTTCTCGCACTACATGGTGTTTGAGAAACAGATGACCGAGACATAGTCTTTCAGAAGCACTAGCACCTTACATGTGGGGTAGACCGGTACACCTACATCCCCTACATCTGCTAGTCCACCCCGTAAGAGTTCGCACAACTTAGTCAACTATGCCAGAGCCCATAGTGGCATGTGGCTGCACACGGAAGTTTCTAGCATGAAAGATCTTATGATCCCTTTGAGCCTGGGTGGCGGTCCAAAAAAAACAGGCAAGTCCTGATAGACATCAGGTGCCTCAATCCACCCAGATGTGTGTTTAAGTTGCCACCTTAGATAAACCCTTAAAATTATCAATCTCACATCTATCATGGATATCACTCACCCAATCCACGTCTACTAGCATAGCATGGCATAATAAGTAAACATAGAAGTAACTCCCAAAGGTTTCATAATAATACAGGTAATAGGTACTACCTCATCTACTTCCCATCCCACAATTTTAATTAGATCCTAATCATGCAATGTGTGAGGATTGATCTAATGCAATAAAACATGGGTTGTAGAAAAGGTATGATCAAAGTGTTACTTGCCTTGCTGATGATCCGCGAGTCCTAGGGTTTCGAAGTAACAAGCGGCGCAATCCGGGTAATCTATCGCAGACAAACAACAAGCATACAATAAGTACTCATCTAATGCACAGGTAAAACTCGAACAAGAGAACGAACCAGGTAGTTCAGCTTAAGAACTCCGGTTGCAAAGAAAGAACGAAAAACAAACGGCGGAAGAAAACAACTCGATTCTAGCAAGTTGAATCTAGGTCAAAATTTTACTGTAACAAAAGCTTGTTCAAGTTGATTAGACAGAACGGCGGTTTCGAGACGAAACTCCAGGCGCTTGAATCACCTGATTCCGATAAACGAGCGAAAAGATAGACTAGGAAGAAGATCGGATCTAAGATCGCGATCGCGGAATAAATCCGACGAAAAGAAAAAGAAGAACGGTTAAACGAACGGACGTTCGTTAACCTAGAAGAATCCGGTGATCACGTTCGTTAGGACGAACGGTCCGGCGAACGGTCCAAAGCAACTAAATCGGAGAAGAAAACGAATCCGATCTAGGGTTTCAGAGAAGAAAAACCGAACGAAAAACCGATCTAGAAAACCGGAACGGTTTAGAGAAGAAAAGAATCGGAACGATTAGAAGAAAACGATCCGAGAAAAAGAATAGATGTAGCGCGGGGCTACCTTGGCGAGGTCTCCGGTGAGGGGCTCCGGTGGCGTCGGCGTAGGGCGGCGGCGTGGGCAAGGTGCGGCGCAGGCGCGGGTGTGGGGTGGCGGCGGCAAGGTGCGGCGGCGGCGCGGGTGTGGGGCGGCGGCGGCAAGGTGCGGCGGCGGTGACGCAGGGCGCGGTGTGATGCGGCGCGGCGGCGGTGCAAGGCACGGTGTGGGGTGGCGGCGGCAAGGTGCGGCGGCGGCGCGGGTGTGGGGCGGCGGCGGCAAGGTGCGGCGGTGGTGCGAGTGTGGGGTGGCGGCGCGGGTGAGGCGGCGCGGCGGTGGTGACGCAGGGCGCGGTGTGATGCGGCTTGGCGGCGGTAAGGCGCGGTGTGGAGGAGAGCTTTGATTTGATGTGTTTAGAGGGGGGGTGCTTGGGTATTTATATTGGGGAGGGGAGGGGTTTACTTGGGGTAGAGGACAAGGAATTAGAATAGGAGTAGGAAAGAACTAGAAAATAAACGGAGTAGGACTAAAGAAAACGAAATAATGAAAAGGGGACAAGGGGGCGCCCTAGAATCCTAAAAGGATTCGGTCCTAGCAAGAGGCGGCGGCGGCCGACCGGCTCTTGGCTCGGCGCCTGGCGCCTGGGAGCGCGGCGGTAGGTGGCTTGGCTTGGGCCTTTGGCCCAAGGCGCTGCTCAAAATTTTTTTTTTAAATAGTTCCTCGCGCAGAAAAAAAAACAAAAAAGGGATCTAAACGAACTCCGAAAAATCTAAAGTAAATTTTCCCCGACTCCTAAAAATGAGCCGAACAAAATGAACTTTTCTCCAGACCTAAAATGCAATTTTTGAAAACGCGCATTTTTCCCTATCCAAAAAAATGCAAATAAAACTCCGGCAACAAAATTGATCTATTTATTAAATCTTCATTTTCCTAAATTTGGGAAAGTCATATTATTCCCTCTCTCATATTTTGACACCAGAAAATTTATTGAAGATAAAATAAATAAATCAAATGATCCTATTTTCAAAATTCGAGAGAACTCTCAAATATGAAAATAACGAAATCTCCAACTCTCTCCGAGGGTCCTTGAGTTGCGTGAAATTTCTAGGATCAACCAAAATGCAAGAAAATATGATGTGCATATGATCTAGTGTATAACATTCCAAATTGAAAATTTGGGATGTTACACAAGATAACTCCAATGGCAAGATTGATGGATTTAAAATATCTCATTCTTAACAACATGTGAATCATGGAACATGAACTCAAATTATCAAGAATGACATAATACCACCTCTATTGATACGGAAGAAAGAATTGCACTCCAGATTGCAAGATGAAGAAAGCTTGAGCTCCTTTGAAAAGAATCTCAATGAACACTTGGAGAAGGAATTATTTCTTTGATGAACCATCATGTAGCACCTTGATGAAGAACACCTGGTAAACAAAAGGATGACGAAAAGAAAGGGAAGTTGAAAACACAAGGTGAAACCTTGTAATGATTGGATGAAGCTTTGCGATGAGATAAAGTGGAACTTGGGGCTCCGGAAGGAAAGATAACACATCTCTAATCGAGAATGTGATATGATGAACCACTCCGGAAGGCAGAAATTGATTTTACTTGATGAAACAAGAATAAGAATTACATTATGCTTATCCTTCACCAATTTAAATTGATGACAAGCAGTGGATTTGGCATATTACTTATTCTTGTAGAGAGGATTAAGATAGATATTGCATAAATTTGAGAAGGTCTTCGACGAACCACCGTAAGAATTGAAACAATGAATGAATTGATAAGGAAGAGAAATCTTGAGCAAACCACCATAAGAATTAAGCATGAACAAAGAGAAGATAAAGAACACACCGGGAAGAATTAACAAATGAACGAAGATGCTTGAGAGAATTTAGATACATGAGAACGAAGGGATCACGACTGATTAGAGATCACTTGATGCACCGGTAAGATTGGAGAATGACAACTGAAAGCTGAGAATGAATACACCTGAATTGATGGACTCCGGATAACAAATTGAGAAGACTCTTGAATTTGCTCCGGATAGTTGAAAAGAATTCTCACAATCCAAAAACAACTATGAGAGGATGGCAACAAGCTAGAATCACGAATGTTGAAGAGAATGGAGCAAGATATGGAGGAAAATTCTTCTTCGGTCTTCAAGTGTTATGAAAGACGATGAGAGACACCACCATGAATTATTGAGGCACTCCGGAAGAAACAAAAGCGAAGAGGTTGAGCCAACTATGAAAAGAATTTGAAAGATCTTGGAGAAATACATATGACTGATGATGAATCATTCTTACGTCAAACATGGAAAAGAATTACAGAATAACTCCGGAAAGATTAGAAGAGTTAGGTAAGATCCTGGGAAAAGACCTGTGGGTTAGGGCCCACTCAAAAGAAACACCGTAGAACGATTTAAAAGAGAGAATGCAACGGTTGAATTAAAAGGCTTGAATGAGATAAACATCCTCAAAATAGGATTAACGGATCTTGAATGACAAGACAATCCTTCTGAGATATCTTCAGCACTCCGGAACAATTGAATAGCGAGGAGTAGATGATTAAGAGGTGCACCGGTATGAGAAGGTATTGAAATGAGGAAAAGATATGATCAACAAAGCTTGACTTGGTTCCACCGAAGAAGAAAAGGAATGAGGAATGACGAACTAGAAGCTTCGTTAGAATCCTCATGAGAATCACCGGGTAAGAACATTGAAAGGAAAGAAAGAAGAGACTTCACATGAATAAAATGGATACTTGATTAAGGAATCCGAATCCTTGAAGAAAAAGGGGTGGGAGGGTGGGAAAACAAAGACCACTTGGAACGGATGAAGCAAACACCGTTGAGAAGAACTGATAATTGATCTTGCGAATGTTGAAGTGATCGGATCCACTAGAAGAGAAACACGCCGGTTGAAAAAGATTGGCAAGACAATCTCGATTATTATGAAGGATTAGTATTCACATAGGAACATGAGAACACCGCTTAGGAAAGATATGGAATCAACATTTGACTTCGAAGCAACTCGAATACCACAACTCAAAACAAAACAAAGGATTGGCTTTCAAAATAGCCGGAGCAAACATATGATAGAGATTTCGTCCGAAGTTTTCATGGTGGGGCCTACACAGGCTCGATCGTACAGCACCATCATGTAGAAGGCAGTGCACATGACATACGAAGCGTCCCCAAGTCAGCATAGCCAAGGACTCTTTAAGACACAACGAGACCACTGTAAAACCAACCGTGGATAGGCGGACCACTAGACGTCGAACCCCAATTTCATATCATACATCTGTCGGAAAGATATACTAAGAACAACTTGAATTCCCACTTATAAACTCCCGAAATTTTCCGGTTATGCAATCAGGTGTTGGGGATACAGGGGAAACATAATATCTCACCCAAAACTAGCAAATCCTACATCCAGTTGTATCCATCCTTCAACACATAACCAAGAAACCTTCGGAAATCGTCTACCTCAACCTTCGAAAAGCATCCGTTATACGAGTTATGGCAATACTCTCGAACTCCCGCCCCAGTACTGGGTGGCGTCGAGGTTATCTCACCAACAACTGCATAAAAGAGATTTTCGATGTCGGCGTACTAAACTCAGGTATTCCAGAACTGCAACGATAAAATTGTGACGACAACACCTCGGAGCTCAACTCCCGGGGACACTACCACAACCCCTAAATGACAGGAGGCACCAAGAACAATGTTCTCGTCACAAATCGATCGGAACGATTCCAAGATACCCGCGTGATCCTAAAAAAATTTAGTGAAATTTGAGAAGAGAAGAGTCAAAACTCTACGTCAGGAAGCCTTACCAGAGCGATGAAGGGACTGGGGAGTAAAAAGAATTCCTAAACTCTCCGATATATAATTCCTAATGACTCAAAACATTTTTCTAGACTCAACTCGTCCGCTAATTCGATCAAGCAGTGGGGGCTCCTAAGGTCGGGGAAGGATTTGATTACCAACTTGTAACGCCCTCGATGCGGCTATATCTCCCACGTGTCGAAGCACGACTTAGAGGCATAACCGCATTGAAAGCAATGTCGCAAGTGAGGTAATCTTCACACAACCCATGTAATTCATGAGGGGAAGAGATACATAGTTGACTTACAATCTCCACTTCACACAATGACAAGAATAAAGCATTACATCAAACAGATACAATCAAGGTCCGACTATGGAACCCAAAATAAAAGAAGAATACCCCAAATGCTACACAGATCCCTGATCGACCCCAACTGGGCTCCACTACTGATCAACTAGAATGAAACAACATAAAGGACAAGATCTTCATCGAGCTCCTCCTGAGCTTGATTGCGTCATCTGCACGGTTCAACGGCACCTGCAAGCTGGTTTTGGAAGTATCTGTGAGTCACGGGGACTCAGCAATCTCGCACCCTCGCGATCAAGACTATTTAAGCTTATGGGTAAGGTGAAAGGTATGAGGTGGAGCTGCAGCAAGCGACTAGCATATATGGTGGCTAACATACGCAAATGAGAGCGAGAAGAGAAGGCAAAAGCACGGGTCGATACAACTATGATCAAGAAGTGATCCTAGAACAACCTACGTCAAGCATACTCCAACACCACCTGTCACTTCCCCGACTCGCCAGGAAAGAGACCACACAACGGTTACGATGTGGCACAACGCGAGCGGATGGAGTGCCTCATTTTCACATTAAGCTCACTCACAGGTACTACAGACCAGAACATTAAACAATATCCCTTACATCCACGATAACAACACGCATTTAGAGGGTCATACACTAATTGCGAAAATATCAAAACACCATTCACACACAGGGCGTGCTCCACTTAGCCCGATCCCACACTACTCCACGGCATGAAGGATATCCTTCTAGACGGAAGTCCACAGATCATGGCCATCGATATCCATCGTACAGAGATAACATTTCAACACAATGTGTAAACCACAAAGCCACCAGCCCACCCACAGGTTTAAGTTGTGTCTCGACCCAATTCCGCCAGATGGTGCTCGCACAATCATCTGCATTCTCTAGTGCACACTGCGGATGAGCTATAAGATGACACGAATCGCCGGTAATCATCATGACCCCATGAATGTGTTATGCGCACCAGTCGCAGCAGAATCGCCGACTACCTTACTCCTTCGAGAGGTTGGCACGAACCACACTTCTAAAAGAAGCAACCACTGGCTCCATACAGGTGGATAAGATGAAAAGATGAACTACACAGCTGTGCCACAGCCCCGCCCTAGAGAATCTCATATGAGAAGAGAAGAGAACGCCCGGAGGCACAGGTGGAAAAAAAATTGGGTAAAGGCACCCAATTGTAAATGAGGAATAAGATATAACAAATGGAACCTTAGCTGAGAAGCGAGTTTCTAAACACTGCGAATCCGGGCACATGCTAAAGAAGCCAGGTTCACCGATATTATAACACCATATCCCGGACCGCCGTAAGAGAAAACCTGGCTAACAAATGCCAGAGAAGAGAACACTAAAACGCTCAGCGGAGAATATATGAAGCGAAACTAGAGCGGCAGTATGGAAACAAACAGCACCCTAACCAAGCGATACTAACAGCAAGCCCTTCACCTTAAACCCCAAGATAAGAAATGACTAATTTGAGTTATACAAGATACTAGTAATATTAGTAGATACCCCTACGGAAATATCATGTCCAAGCATGCGAACACAGAGCTCCACAATATCACGCAACTAACAACCAGTCTCACTTAGTCAAATAGAGGGCAGACAGTCAAGAGACGGGTAACATAAAACACATACGCATCGAGCGTTTGCACGAAGCAAGTGGGCTTTATACCAAGGCAAATTAACAATAGGAGGGAGGCTAACTCAGTAGCCGTGAAGGTAGCAGCAACCAGCAGCAGAGTAAGAGAACACTACTACAACCTTCGCAGACACGACGACCGAACACACCGCTACACGAGCGATACAGATTAGACAGCTGCATTACGAGGATAGGAATCACTATGGCCTTGAATCCTGCAATGCAAGATACCAACAGACTCACAATAAAGAATAACAATACAGAACAGATCGAGTAGTAACATGACCCTCACGTTACTAAGACACCGAGCAACGAACTGACACTTGAAGCAGAGACTAAATGCGAGAAACGAGCCAGGAAGAAGAAAGCCACACACCACACCGATAAAACATTGCTGACAATAGAAATGAACAGGTGCAAAGTACAGCAATATGCGGCATAGATGCACACAAGAGTAAAATATACTCATAGCAATATACAAGTAGAGATGGCGAAGTGTCAAAATTATATGAATAATAGCATGAGCACGGCAACTGAAACAAACAAAAACTCAACCACAGTGAAAGTGAGAGCCAACATGACAGCATGGCTGAGTGCACAAACCACATACTACAAATTAAGTGGACACGCTCATCTTAGCTTCACTCTCGGTTAGGTACTCAACAATATTAAATGTTGGTTAGCATGGCAAGAGGTGAAGCATAACAAAACTATAACCATCTAAACAATTTAAATGGGCCGGATATAACAAACAACAAATCCGGTAAAACCCCATATGCATTTAGCAAATTAATGCAAACAACAATTAAACATTTTAATTGTTGTTATCATGATGCGGATGACAGTGAACAAGTTTATGCAATTTTTATTAAAAGTTTGAGACAAGAGCATTATGAAGCATTTGTCACCGTGGTGGAAAGGAAAGGGGTGCCACGGCAACGATAACGAAAAACGGTGCCACGAGCAACGTTCCGGTTCCGGTAACTCGATTGAGATACCGATGCAAAGGAGAAGTGTGCGGATGCGTGCAAAAGATGGGGGGGCGCTCCCGGATACCGGGTGTCCCATGAGTCGACGATGGTGACAAGGCAAAAAGAGGGGCAACGTGCACCGACAATTCGAGCACGAGCAAGCACGAGCATCTCATACATCACACATGCATTCGTTCACGGGCGGTCGTCTCGGTTATACCTTCGAAGCGTGCAAGCGGGACGGTTCGGGTAGCGTTCTCGGCGTGCAAGTAGAGGAAGTAGGCGTTCTCGCTCCGTAGATCACAACTCCGAGGTGTGTTCGGGGCAAGAACCTGGTCTTCGGAGGGCGAATGTAACAAAAAAAACGTTGAGCGAGGCACATCATCACGAAGTAGGTCATAAAAATCGCAACGTCGCAATCCACACCTAGGCGACCGAAGGGACTTGGCATCATAATGCCGGTCTCTGGTTCTTAAAGCGACGGTAGTTTTAACAAGGTCGTCGTAGGAGGTAGAAGGTAAACTAAAAAAGAAATCGATTCCATCACAAAACGTGCGACGGTGGAAACTCTCACGGATGCGTGGATCTCCGAGCCGGTTCGGTCTTGACGGGTACTTGACGCACCCGGATATTAAGTCGTGACTATAATCAAAATACTCCTAGCCCAAACGGAAACAAAAAAAAAACTGGGCTTGGTTTTTTTTTGCCCAAAAAACACGAGGCAATCCGTCTTGCATTCGAAATCTGGGTCATGTTCGTAAAAATCAAAAAAAAGAACTTGAGCGAAAAACGGCCGTAACGGAAACACACGTGGACAAGGAGCAGGCGCCGTTCATGGAGAAGGCAGGAATGCTCGCCAGGGTCCCAAAGAGCAAGCTGCAAAAACAGGCACCACCGGTTCGGGCACCACACGGCGAAAACAGAGGAGGGCCGGCGCGGCAGAAAAGCGGCATCAGAACGGCGAAGGGCGCGCGGGAGAAAGAGCTCCAAGTGAAGAAGCAGAGCGGGGCTGCTCGGGTTAATCCCATGAGACAGTCGAGGCGGCGATGAGTGTGGACGCTAAAAAGGTGAAGACGAGGGAACCGCGGCGAAGGAGTAGAGCGCGGCCAGGCTGCATCGGGACGGTCGCCCAGCGAAAAAACAAAGGGAAGTCGGTTCACACGACGCAGCGCCATGCCGGAGGCGGGGAGGCAGCGGCGAGGTCATTTGCACTTCATGACAGGGAGCAAGAAGCAGGAACGGTAGGAAGAAAAAGAGTCGGCCGATGCTCGAAGAAAGAGGAATCAGGAGATGAGAGGGAGACGGGATCGAGGCGAGGCCAGCACTCTCCCTCTCCTGGCGATGCGTGAGTCCGGTGCGAGGGAGGAGAACAGGGAAGGGAGTTGGGGATCGAGAGAAAGAGGTAGCGATCGGTTAGGGTAGAGCAGTGGGCGCGGGATGGCCTTCGGGCCAAATGGGCCTAGGCGCAGATGGCTGGGAGGTCCAGCTGGGCTGACTCCACCCCCCACTCTCTCTCTCTCTCATATTACTTTAGCAGAAAAGACCAAAAAAGAGAGGAAAAGAAAGAGAGGTTTAGGAAAAGATTTTGGACAAGGGGATAATTTTCCCGAACTCACAAAAATACGCTTGTTCCGAGAAAATAGAAAAGGCCAAGACTGGAAGATGTAAATTCAAACTCATTTGAATTTAATTCAAATGGGTTTGAACTAGGACTAGGTTCTAGGAGTTTCCAAAAATGTTGAGAATTTTGGTAGAGCTCCGGAGAATGATGAAAGAATAAATGGCAAGGTTCGAGGTCAAGAAGCGAGATAACAAAGGCATGGGGAAATTTGCAAGTGTGTTTTAGGTGATTCCATAAGAATGGATTATTTTATAATAGCTCCACTAATATCGGGAGTATATATTATAAAGAGAAGTCATCCTTCCCTCGATTTAAATGGATCGAAGATCCACACAAATTATTTAGTTGAGATGCAAAAGATTTATGACATGATGCAATGCACATGATGCAAAGATGAATGCAACAAACCAACAACTCACACGACGAAAACCCGGAAACCCTGGAAGGCATCTGAAGCTCCGGCCTTGGGGCGTCACATCTGGCTCATCCCAGGATCTGTCAGATGCACACAAACTATCCCCGCCTTGGGAAGGACCCTTTATGGTTAGCAAGAACTTAAACAATGGGTCATATTACCTCATTGACGTTCGAGAGCACAAAGACTCACGTAAGTCGGAGGAGGAGACCCGCCAGCCGTGGAACATTGCTCCACTTCGGCCATACTACACCTGAGCCACCGACTCTCATTATGTACATACTTTGACGTTGTATATACTATGATAAGTAATAAAGCAGGACCTCAGTCTCTTTCCTTTTCAAAGATTACATATCTTTACTATCTTTATTTAATATGACTATTAAGGAGCTGATCATATCTTAATCAAGTCTAACCTTTTTGGTCCGGCTTATGATCGTATTCGAATCTAGCTATAAACTATCATGGTCACTTGGGGGCTTCCTATTCAAACATAGGTCGTATTCGAAACAAAGAGAACATAGTTGTCGTAACCCTCTTGATCGGCTCAAAGCCAAACTCACTAGGGGGCTTCTTGATCGTATCTGAATCATAGCTTAACCCCTCTTGGGTCTGACTTGGATCGTATTCGAATCAGGGTCGTTAAAAACCTCTCGAGGTCATTTGGGGGCTTCCTGTTCAAACATAGGTCGTATTCGAACCAAACAGAACATAACTACCGGTACCCTTTTTATCGGCGCAACGCCAAAGCCACTGGGGGCTATTTGATCGTAGTCGAATCTTAGCTTAACCCCTTTGGTCCGGTTTACTGATCGTATTCGAATCAGAAACCCCCAACCTTTCATTACAAGGTTATTTATATTTTTTACCACCAAGTGTTTGTTTTATTGGTATTTTATTGTCTCAATTTTAAACAATCAGCATGGTCTTTTCGCCGGCTTGACTATTTGACAATAAGCCGCCAGGGCATAAGAATCATCAGGTATTTAGAATCATTGACTTCTCAAAAAAGGACTGGATCGTCAGCCTCACCACCCGGGTCATATAAACCGGTGGTCCAGAGGTCGAAGATACAGGTATGACTGTTGTTGATGAACAGTTTCTTTATGTGTTACTCCAAGGTTATTTCAAACCTGTTTTATCTTTACGTTTAGTTCTACTTATTTACTATGATAAAACTTTTGTTCATGAACCGGGTTTTCTGACCCGTTCGGTGTTAAACCGCCAAGCAAGTATTTCCTTTTTGTTACAGGAACAGAGTGGAAATATTACAAGGATAACCATGACTGTGATGCACATATTGAAATAAGGAAGCACAGAGTAACACATGGTGTCTTATGCGCGATGGCATAGGCAAAATAGGCAGTGTTTTCAAAACTAATCTATTACACGGCTTTTAAAAGCCCATGAAGATGGTCCCCATTCCTCCCTCACCGGTTCACCACCTTCTGCTGATTAGAAGCTGGGTTTCGACCAGTCAAAACCGTTCACAACAATAAATTCTGCTTCTTCATCAATCAAGCCGGCTAGATCAACATCCGGAGCAAATGTATGTTGACGAACCAGCGGGATAAGGTCGGTCACCTTGTAGGAGGGAGTCGCCATCTTCTTATTGTCCAAATCAAAACCCGACTAGTATTTATCGATATTTGTTTCATCTCCAAGAATGGTGGCCTGAGGTCGCACCTCCCTCACACAAGCAACGAAGTCATCCTGTTCAAACAGAGACCCGTCTTCCTTTACCGTGGGGTATCCTCTGGCTACATCCGCCGGGTCTAGATCTGGCACCCAAGCCTTGGAGCGGCTCAGGGCAGTCAAAGCTCCGGCTCTGGCACAGGATCTCTTAACTTCTTGGAACCTGGCGGGTAAGATTGACAGCTTTTTTAAGACATCACTGAGCCGGTTGGGTCCTTGATTGGCAGGAGAGATAGCGGCAAGTGCCCGTTGTGCTCCAATGTACAATTGCTCCACTAAGGTATACACCGCCTTCAGTTTAGTCACGTTGTCCTGGCTCAGATTCTTGCTTCGTGGGCCTGCACATGTTTTGTAAACAAAAGGTCAGCTAGCGGTTTATATTCCGGGTCAGCAGAAGGTACAAAAGATCAGCACAGATGACGTACCAAAGATGGCGGAAACCATCTGAGACACCCGGTCTTTTAATCTGGACAGCTCCATAGTAACTTCTTTGAGAGTTGCTTCAGCTTTTTCGGCGCGTTGTGTCAGCAGCGTTTTCTCTTCAGCCCAGGTTTTCTTCTTGGCGGTCAAGCTGGTTCTCAATGTCTCCGTCTCAGCAAGACTTAATTGCAGCTTGGAGTCAGCAGACTTGATTTCTGCCTCCTGATCCGCCAGCCGGGTCTTCGCATCAGTTAATTGTGAGCTCAGTTCAGATAAGGCATTCTACAAAACATACACAGGTGTGTCAAGGTTTCAATTAAAGTCCAAGAGTCAAGATTCAAGTCTCAAGTACTTTGCACTGCAAAACCACTTAACACTTGGGGGCTAATGTATGCCAAAACAAATTTTTA
Organism: Triticum urartu; assembly: GCF_003073215.2. Lineage (NCBI taxonomy): Eukaryota > Viridiplantae > Streptophyta > Magnoliopsida > Poales > Poaceae > Triticum > Triticum urartu. The sequence continues at coordinate 325,251,729 of NC_053026.1, forward strand.
TGACTCTACTATACTTCAAGTCCCAAGTACTTTACAAAGTAACAACACTTGGCACTTGGGGGCTAATGTATGATATTCAGCAAGTATCTCAAAGTAAGCCGGACTACAATAGTTGTTGAGTTCGGCACAAGACAGTTATGAAATTCAAAGTACCGGCTCATTTATGGTCAAGTGAACCGGCCCTTGGGGACTACCGGTGAAGTTTATTCTATTTTATTGGACTCCGGAAATATCTAAAGGTAAAGCTTTAGCCTATATCATAAGTCTACAGATCATTCAAGGTTTTATCATAATCTGAAGACTTGGGGGCTGGCAGAATATAAGTAAGCCGGAAGAGCATACCTCATACTTCAGCTGCAACTGCTTGACCATTTCGATTTCTGAGTCACGGCTGGAGTGCACATGGCTCAGATAGCCGGACAATATGTCGTTGGCGTTCAAATGGCTATAATGAGAAATGTCAAAACGCACTTTTTGTCTCTCCAAAGCCTCTTGTTTAGCCGTGTGACGAGCCAACATGGTGGGATTCCCCGGCTCAACAAAGCGGCTTCCAGTGATCAGAACATCTTGGGCAGACAGTGATGGCAGGTTGGCCGAGCTGGATGGTCCGGTAGCAGAAGGATTAACGATGGTAGCGTCAGCTGACGGCTCAGAAGGATCTGATTGAGTATTGGCAGCCGGGTCTTCTGGTGCTTCCGTCTGAGGGGGAGAAGGTGGCATGGCCGGTTCAGGTGCAAGAACTGGCAGGTCTTCCGCCGGCCTAGTCACCTTGGCCTTCTTGGACTTGGCTTGGCCACTAAGAAAGATATTATGAAACAGTCAGTATGAAAAAGCAGTTTGAAAGACACGGAGGAAAGATGATTTCTTCCTTACCCAGGGGTGGTCTTAAAGGCCGGGAATTGAGTTTGAGATGAGTCGCCAGAAGAGCGGGACACCTCCTGCAAAGATAAAATAAAGTTAATAATACAAGGGAGAAGATCCATTAATGGAAAGTAAAAAGCGAAGGAATAAACCTCATTCTGTCGCTTTTGAGGAGTTCGTTGAAGAACAGCAAGCGGTTCATCGATGTTCCGGGCCTGAAGGTGGCTCTCATGTTGCTGCTTTTTCAAAAGAAAATGAGGGTCCAGATAAGCCAAAGGGTGTGAAAACCTTACTTTCCGGGTTACGACTCGAAGTTTCTGTCTTGGCAAATGGGCTGAGTCGGAGGAAATAGTTACCTCTTCTTCCACGGCCTGACTGGCCCCCATGTCATCCTGGCAATGATCAGTGTTAATAAGATTGTTAAAAAGCTGGCCAAGGGAGTCAAGGGCTACCTCCGACTCAGAAGTATCATCATCAAGCTTCAACAGATCTTCAGCGGTGCTTTTCTTCTTCTTCTTAGATCTCCGGGTCGTCTTCTTGGCGGTTATGGCGGCGGCTCTGGCTTTCTTGGCGGCTTCATGATCATACTTGGCTTTCCAGAAATCAGATTTGGCCTATAAACAAACAAGCAAGATGAAAGGTCATGCAAGTATTTAAAACAGCTGAGGAAAATGCAAAGAGGAAGAGAGCAGAGGTTCTTTACCTCTGGCACCGGGTTAAGCTTGCAGAAAGGGTTTAACCCGACTTTACTGCAGTCTTCGTATTTAGCATTCACCAAAAGAGTTGACATTGAAACAATATCTTCTTTCGTTAATTGAACAGAGCTGTGACGAAGAGAGTCATCTGGGCCTCCACCATATTCGTACATCAGTTTGGATCGGCGGCTTAGAGGGATGACCCACCACGCAACCCAGCAACGGGTTAAGTCAACTCCGGTTAAGCCGTTCCCCAATAAAGCGTTAATACTTTTAATGGATGGTATCAACTTCTTGCGTTCGGTGGCAGTGAGCTTGTCAGTGAGTGCAAATTTGGAGTCAAGACGCTCTGCGCGATAACCCGGCAGTGGATGCTCATTTGCTGGTGAAGTGTCTTGACAATAGAACCAAGTCTAATTCCAGTCCTTGGGATGACTCGACAAGACTATTAGGGGGAAGATGGTGCCTTGTCGATGCTGAATTGAGATACCTCCAAGTTCGAGGCTAGGGCCATTGGTGCACTCGTTCTGGCGGTTCAGATAAAAATACTCTCTAAAGAGTTCCACAGTCGGTTCTTCTTGAAGGTACACCTCACAGAGAACTTGGAAGTTGCAAATATTGGATATGGAATTAGGCCCGATGTCTTGAGGGTGGAGTTTGAAAAATGGAGGACATCTCTAAAGAACTTTGAGCCGGGTGGGGAAAAGCCATGGTTCATGTGATCAGAAAAGACGATAACTTCACCATCTTTTGGATTGGGCCGTTCTTCCTCCGGGTCAGGCGCACGGTAGGACATAACATTCTTCCCTGGCAAAAAACCTATGGTAAAGAATTCCTTCAGATTGTCCTCAGTGACTGTTGAGGGAACCCAGTTGCAAACAGTTGATGCTTTGGACGGCATGATGTTCAAAAGACGAACTGAAAAGAAAGCAACATACCGGCTTAATTCAATGACAATGGTGAAAGTAAATGATGATGATACAGGGGAGTAATGGCGGCTTAAGTAAGGGCTAATGTCATATAAGGAAAAGTAAGCCGGCACAATAAGCCGCCATGACTACAGATATTTGAGAAAGCAAATTCAGCTAAGTGTTGAGACAAACAAGTTTCCCAAATTGCTTGATATTATTCCAGATCAAATGGCTTTTCAAAATGGGAAAAATTCTAGACCTAAAAGTTTAGAATAGATGAGTTTGAAGTCCTAATGAGGGCTTTATACTGGGAAAGGGGATCTACTAATGTCAAGAGTAGGCACCAAACAGCTACCGCACAAGCATATATCTCTTTTTGGATCAAGAAGAGGTGGCAGTGGAAGAACTGCGAAGAACCGCGAAGAACTATGAAGAACATGCGGAAAACCTAGAAGCCCTAAATGCGGATCTGAGGGATAGGAGGGCGAATACTTACGGCCACGAATCCTCCATGGGAGGTCACCACCGTTTCTCTGAACCGATTCTGGTTGATGCAGCGGCCAAGGTCGACGACGACGAGATGCTCTGCGACGGCGGTGGGGCTCGAGCAGCAGCGGGGGTTGCGAGAGGAAGAATATGAAGAAGAGAGAAGAATGAGAAGACCGGGGCGTGCCTATTTATAAGGAGAGAAGTGAACAGGCGGGCGCGAAAAACGAGGAAGACCCATATAATGAGTGTCCAACCAAATGGGCGCCTCGATTCTCGGAAAGCATTAAAGATGAAGATTCGTTGAGAAGATGACGTCATGATAGTTTTTTGTGTTTTCAAGAGATGATGTCATGGCGGGTTAAAAAAATTCTTCGGAGAGAAGAAGATGGATTTTTTCTAAGTATTGAAGATTGACAAAGAACAAAGTTCAAAGTCAAGCCGGGGCCTAATGTTGGGAATATAGCTATCAGTTATGACCCGCCCAGGAGGGGCCAGGTCAGTCCCAATGACGGGTCATAAAGGAAGCCCAGAAAACAGTCAAGACAATAGTTTATTAAAGTTTATAGAAGGCCTAAGCCCAGAGGCGGCTTAAGGCCCAATATTGTAAACCGCCATATGTAAGGAAAGACTTGTAAGAAAAGGCATGTAAAAGAAGTCACTGAGCCGGGCACGCTTTATGAGCCGGCCGGGACTCTGTAGGCCGCCAGGCGTCAACCCGTGTATATAAGGGGATGACCCGATGGCATTTTAGGGCAAGAAATAAGAGATCGAGAACCAAGCTGGCGGATTAGCCTCTTGGTGATCGAAACCCCAGCAATTCCAACACAACTAGACGTAGGCTTTTACCTTCATCGTAAGGGGCCGAACTAGTATAAAACCTCTCGTGTCCTTTGTCCCGATTAACCCCTTTAAGCTTCCTAGTTGCGATGGCCCTACGACTAAGTCCTTTTGCTAGGACATCTGCCGTGACAATTCCACGACAATACTTCTCTTGTTGAGGAACAAACTTCATCTAGGGGTATTGATCTTCTTCCCACTCCATTGGCATTGAACTTTCGTTCAAAACCAACACCTTGATTCTTCCGGTGTCTTCCTTGATTGCGTACAATTTCCTCAAATTGCTTACTTCTGGCAAGGCTCTTGTAAACACCTTTCTCTATAATTCCCTTCAATAAGCTATTTTCTTGCTCAAGTGTAACTTGGCTAAGAGAATCATTAGTGGAATCAAGAGAACTACTAGAAGCAACATCATTGGGTTTAGCATGATTATTGTTACTACTAGAAGAAGAATCTTTCTTACTCTTGTTGCTAAATTTAACTTGTGGCATGTAAGTAGACAAGAGTAAACGCTTGGCAATGTAAGAAGAACTTTTCTTGCGAAGATCATCACTGATCGCTTTTAAGAACCCATGCTCTTGCTCAAGGTTGAGATTTTCGAAGCGTAACTTCTCATGAGTCTTTAAAAGATCTCGATGATTTTCCAAGGTAGTTTCATGATCTAACTTAAGAGTGTTTAGCTCTTCAGTTCGACGCTCAATCTCCTTCTTATCATCGTCATTCGTTTTGTTTTGATTAGCATGATTAATAGCAAGTTCATCATAGTTTTCATCACTAGAATTGTCAACAAGTAAATCATCATCACCTAGAAAGTCATCTTCATCACTATTGAAATCAACATACTCGGGGTGTGATACCTTTAGACCTTTGGACATGAAGCATCTTCCAATTCCTTCATTTGGTGACTCAAATATGTCATAGGAGTTGGTTGACACAAGTGCTAGACCGGCAACACCTTCATCTTGAGTATATTCGGAGTCGGAGTGATAACTTCTATCGGAGTGATCATCGGAGTCGGAGCCGGATACCCATTCACCAGCCTGAGCTTGATGTCTTCATTTTGTGTAGCCCCTTGATGATTTGTCCTTCCTTTCTGAATCCTTGCTTCTCCGTGATGTTCTTCATTCATAACGGTCATCTCTACTCCTTCTCTCTCTTGGTGGTGATTCTTCTCTCCTGCTCCTTCTTTCGGGAGAACCTTCTCTTCTTTTGTAGGGAGCCGTACACTCATTGGAATAGTGTCCGGGTCTTCCACAATTGTAGCAGTTATGCTCACGACTAGAAGATCTTTTGTCACTGTAGGACCTTGACTTGGAACTTCTTTCCTTGCTTCTACTCTTGTAGAACTTGTTGAAGTTCTTCACCATTAGGCTCAATTCTTCATTGAAGGTTTTCTTCTCATTTGATGATGTGGGGGCATCACATGAGGCTTTGTAAGCACCACTTGACTTGTTGTGAAGCTCTTCCTTATCCTTAAGTGACATCTCATGAGCAACAATTCTTCCAATGACTTCTGTTGGCTTGAGATCTTTGTAGTTGGGCATCATTTGGATCAATGTGCACACGGCATCATATTTTCCATCCAAGGCTCTTAGGATCTTCTTTATGATGAATCTATCGGTCATCTCTTCACTTCCTAAGCCGGCAATCTCATTTGTAATGACAGCAAGCCTAGAGTACATTTCAGCGGCACCTTCACCATCCTTCATTTTGAACTTGTCAAGTTGACTTTGAAGCACATCCAATTTGGATTCCTTGACGGAGTCGGTACCTTCATGCATATCAATCAAAGTATCCCAAATTTCCTTTGCATTCTCAAGACGGCTGATTTTGTTGAATTCTTTGAGGCACAATCCGTTGAAGAGAATATCAAAAGCTTGAGCATTGTATTGCAGCATCTTCAACTCTTCCATGATAGCTTCACGGTTCGGTTCTCTCCCATCAAAGAATTCACCTTGCAAGCCAATACACACAATAGCCCAAACGGCGGGGTTATGTCCAAGAATATGCATTTTCATATTATGCTTGCAACTAGCAAAATTTGTACCATCAAAGTAAGGACCTCTATGGTGGTAATTTCCCTCGCTAGACGCCATACTCTCCTAGGTTGTGAAACCAAGGCTATGACCACCAAAAGCTATGGAAATCAAAGAAAATGGAGACCAAAGCTCTGATACCACTTGTAGGATCAAAAGTATGTCTAAGGGGGGTGATTAGACTACTTGACCAAATAAAAATCTAGCCTTTTCCCAATTTTAGTTCTTGGCAGATTTTAGCAACTTTGCACAAGTCAAGCAATCAACCTACACATGCAATTCTAAGAGTATAGCAGCGGAAAGTAAAACAATTGCATATGAAGGTAAAGGGAGGCGTTTGAGGGAGCAAACGCAATGTAGACACGGAGATTTTTGGCGTGGTTCCGATAGGTGGAGCTATCGTACATCTACGTTGATGGAGACTTCAACCCACGAAGGGTAACGGTTGCGCGAGTCCATGGAGGGCTCCACCCACGGAGGGTACACGAAGAAGCAACCTTGTCTATCCCACCATGGTCGTCGCCCACGAAGGACTTGCCTCACTGAGGTAGATCTTCACGAAGTAGGCGATCTCCTTGCCCTTACAAACTCCTTGGTTCAACTCCACAATCTTGACGGAGGCTCCCAAGTGACACCTAGCCAATCAAGGAGACACCACTCTCCAAGAGGTAACAAATGGTGTGTTGATAATGAACTCCTTGCTCTTGTGTTTCAAATGATAGTCTCCCCAACACTCAACTCTCTCTCACAGGATTTGGATTTGGTAGAAAGAAGATTTGAGTGGAAAGCAACTTGGGGAAGGCTAGAGATCAAGATTTATGTGGTTGGAATGGAATATCTTGACCTCAACACAAGTGTGGTGGTTCTATCTCAGAAAATGTATGTTGGAAGTGTAGGCATGTTCTGATGGCTCTCTCCATGAATGAAGAGTGGGTGGAGGGGTATATATAGCCTCCACACAAAATCTAACCGTTACACACAATTTCCCAAACTCGGTGGGACCGAATCACGAAACTCGGTCGGATCGATTTAGTTCAAAATGTGAACGTTAGGATTTTCGGTGGGACCGACATGTCAACTCGGTGGGACCGATATCATTAGGGTTAGGGCATAGCGTAATCTCGATGAGACCGATTAGAAAAACTCGATGGGACCGATTTTGGTAATAGACAAATAGAGAGTTGGTCAGGCAAACTCGATGGGACCGATTCGCTCATCTCGGTTGGACCGAAATGTTACGAAAGGAAACAGGGAGTTTGCATTGCAATCTCGGTGGGACCGATCGCTCATCTCGGTTTGACCGAAACGTTACGAAGGGAAACAGAGAGATTACAATCCCATCTCGTTGAGACTGAGATCCCTATCGATGAGACCAAAAAGACTAGGGTTTCTAGCAGTGGCTATGTCAAGAGAACTCGATGGCGCCTGATAGAAAGTTTTGGTAGGGCCGAGTTTGAATTTTGGTTTGGGACATATGTTGTAACGCCCCGAGACCGATGTGCCAGGTGTCATCCAGTTATTCGCTGTTGTTGCCTTGTCATTGCTAGCGTGTCATGCATTGCATATCATGTCATCATGTGCATTTCATTTGCATACAGGTTCGTCTCATGCATCCGAGCATTTTCCCCGTTGTCCATTTTGCATTCCGGCGTTCCGTTCTTCTCCGGTGGTCATTTCTACCTTTCTCTCATGTGTGGGGGTTAAACATTTCCGGATTGGACCGAGACTTGTCATGCGGCCTTGGTTTACTACCGGTAGACCGCCTGTCAAGTTTCGTACCATTTGGACTTCGTTTGTTACTCTAACGGTTAACCGAGGGACCGAAAAGGCCTCGTGTGTGTTGCAGCCCAACACCCTTCCAAAGTGGCCCTAAACCCACCTAAACCTGTTCCATCATCTCGGTCGTTCGATCACGATCGCGTGGCCGAAAACTGCACCTCATTTGGACTCTCCTAGCTCCCTCTACCTATAAATATGTGCTCCCTTCCCGAATTTCGCGGATGAAACCCTAACTTCGTCCTCTCCTCGTCGCCGGACACTTCTCCACCGGCCGGACATGTCCACCCCACCGCCACGTCGCTCGGACCAATCCGGAGCCGCCACCTCAGTGCGCCGCCCGTCCGAGCCAACCGCGGGGCGCCACGTCACCGCCGCCAGCGCCCCACATCGCCGCCAGCGCCCGAGGCCCAGATCCGACCCGCCCCGGGGCCGAACCGGGCCGCGCGAGGCCCGCCCTCTGCGCCGTCGCCTCGCACCTCGCCGCCCATGCTCCGCCGCCTTCGCGCCGTCACCGGCAATCTCCTCCAGCGACCGGACCGCGCGCCAACCGCGCCGGGCCCGCCTCCGCACCACCGCGGGTCGCCGTGTCGCTCGTCTTCCGCGGTGCCCGAGCCCCGTCGCCCCTCGCGCGCCCCCGCGCCGAGCTCGCCGGCACCAGGAGCTCGCCGAAACCGCCGCACGACCTCCTGCGAGCTCGCCGGAGCACGGGAGCCGCGACGCCGTCCGCTCCGCTCCTCCGTCTTCTCCGATGGGCGCCCGGCCTCCTCCGGTCAGATCCGGGGTAGGGATGGCCGGATCCGCCTCCTCCGGCGACTTCGTCGACCTCCGACCGCCCCTTCTCCAGCGAACTCGTGCTTCTCCGGCGAACCTCGTAGTCCGTGCCATGGATCTGGATCTGGATCCATCCTCCTCGGTTGACTTTTATCCCTCAAACCCTAATTATATGCCCATGTTCATCGCATCATAACTTTGCATCCGTAGCTTCGATTCATGCATATAGCATATCAAAATGTTCGTCTTAGAGAGTACATCATTTCATCTCATTGCATCTTTTCCATTTGAGTTCATCTTGATGCCCGAAATGCTATTAGAAGAGTGCTACTTGAGATAATTGTCAGATCTGCTACTCCATTTAGGTTTTTGTCATTTTTTCCATGATTTATGTGTGCATGTTATGCCCGTGAGCTCTACATATGTTTTGTTAAGGGTTTTTCCATCTTTCCATAGGTGCAACCCATGTATTTTTGTGATGTGTGTGGTGACTAGC
>NC_053026.1:325261735-325335756 GCF_003073215.2 Triticum urartu
ACATGGTATCATATTTTCAATCCAAGGCTCTTAGAATCTTCTTGATGATGAATCTATCGGTCATCTCTTCACTTCCTAAGCCGGCAATCTCATTTGTGATGAGAGCAAGCCTAGAGTACATTTCAGCAACACCTTCACCATCCTTCATTTTGAACTTGTCAAGTTGACTTTGAAGCACATCCAACTTGGATTCCTTGACGGAGTCGGTACCTTCGTGCATATCAATCAAAGTTTCCCAAATTTCCTTTGCATTCTCAAGACAGCTGATTTTGTTGAATTCTTCGGGGCACAATCCGTTGAAGAGGATATCACAAGCTTGAGCATTGTATTGCAACATCTTCAACTCATCCGCGGTAGCTTCACGGTTTGGTTCTTTCCCATCAAAGAAGTCACCTTGCAAACCAACACACACAATAGCCCAAACGGTGGGGTTATGTCCAAGAATATGCATTTTCATTTTATGCTTCCAACTAGCAAAATTAGTACCATCAAAGTAAGGACCTCTACGGTGATAATTTCCCTCGCTAGACGCCATACTCTCCTAGGTTGTGAAACCAAGGCTATGACCACCAAAAGCTATGGAGATCAAAGCAAATGGAGACCAAAGCTCTGATACCACTTGTAGGATCGAGAGTATGTCTAGAGGGGGGGTGATTAGACTACTTGACCAAATAAAAACTTAACCTTTTCCCAATTTTAGTTCTTGGCATATTTTAGCTATTGTAGGACAAGTCAAGCAATCATCACACAATTCAAGCAAGCATGCAAAGAGTATATTGGCAGCGGAAAGTAAAGCATGCAACTTGCAAGAATGTAAAGGGGAGGGTTTGGAGAATTCAAACGCAATTGGAGACACGGATGTTTTTCCCGTGGTTCGGATAGGTGGTGCTATCCTACATCCACGTTGATGGAGACTTCAACCCACGAAGGGTAACGGTTGCGCGAGTCCACGGAGGGCTCCACCCACAAAGGGTAACGGTTGCGCGAGTCCACGGAGGGCTCCACCCACGAAGGGTCCACGAAGAAGCAACCACCCACAAAGGGTCCACGAAGTAGCAACCTTGTCTATCCCACCATGTCCATCGCCCACAAAGGACTTGCCTCACTAGCGGTAGATCTTCACGAAGTAGGCGATCTCCTTGCCCTTACAAACTCCTTGGTTCAACTCCACAATCTTGTCGGAGGCTCCCAAGTGACACCTAGCCAATCTAGGAGACACCACTCTCCAAGAAGTAACAAATGGTGTGTAGGTAATGAACTCCTTGCTCTTGTGCTTCAAATGATAGTCTCCCCAACACTCAACTCTCTCTCATAGGATTTGGATTTCGTGGAAAGAAGATTTGAGTGGAAAGCAACTTGGGGAAGGCTAGAGATCAAGATTCATATGGTATGAGTGGAATATCTTGGTCTCAACACATGAGTAGGTGGTTCTCTCTCAGAACATATGAGTTGGAATTGTGTATGTGTTCTGATGGCTCTCTCCATGAATGAAGAGGAGGTGGAGGGGTATATATAGCCTCCACACAAAATCCAACCGTTACACACAGTTTTCCAATCTCGGTGGGACCGAATCAACAAACTCGGTCGGACCGAAAAGGTAAACCTAGTGACCGTTAGAGATTTTCAGTGGGACTGACATGCAACTCGGTAGGACCGATGTGGTTAGGGTTTGGGCATAACGTAATCTCGGTGAGACCGATTACACAAACTCGGTGAGACCGATTTTGGTAATTAGCTAACCAGAGAGTTGGTCAGGCAAACTCGGTGGGACCGATTTGCTCTTTCGGTGAGACCGAAAAGTTACAAAAAGGAAACACTGAATTTACATTGCAATCTCGGTGGGACCGATTCGCTCTTTCGGTGATACCGAAAAGTTACGAAATGGAAACAGAGAGTTTGCAATCCCATCTCGGTGAGACCGAGATCCCTATCGGTAGAACCGAATTGCTAGGGTTTGGCAGTGGCTTATGACAAGTGAAACTCGGTGGCGCCGGATAGAAAGAATCGGTAGGACCGAGTTTGGCTTAGGGTTTATGTCATATGTGGATATGGGAAAGTAGTTGAGGGTTTTGGAGCATATCACTAAGCACATGAAGCAAGAGGCTCATTAAGCAACACCTCATCCCTCCTTGATAGGATTGGCTTTTCCTAAAGACTCAATGTGATCTTGGATCACTAAAATATAAAATGAAGAGTCTTGAGCTTTTGAGCTTGAGCCAATCCTTTGTCCTTAGCATTTTGAGGGTTCCACTTTCACATCCATGCCATGCCAATCATTGAGCTTTCTTGAAATAGTCATCTTGGAATAGTATTAGCTCAATGAGCTATATGTTGTTATGAATTACCAAAACCACCTAGGGATAGTTGCACGTTCAGAAACCCAAGCAATACCAATCACAACTAGACATAGGCTTTTACCTTCATCGAAGGGGGCGAACTAGTATAAACTTCCATGTCCCCTTGTCCGGTTTAACCCCTTTAAGCTAACCCGTTGCGATGGCTCCACGACTAAGTCCTTTCACAAGGACATCTGCCGTGACAAACCCATGACAGTTGGCACCAACCGTGGGGCTATCGCACGATGGTTTCAAGTTCTTGAAGGGCAGCTTTGATGGACTCAAGGGATATGCTGTGGGCCGGATGACGAAGAGTCGTCGCGGCAAGCTCTATATCGACAATGCAGGATGGGGTCCCGAGGCCGACTCAATTGAATATGGGTACCGGGTCCCCTTTGGTGGGATTCACGTCTTCATCGGCAAGATTGGCGAACCGCCCCCTGAGCCGGACACCTACACCAACATCATCGAAACGGCTCAGCGCGCAAGTTTTTCGCCGGTTTAGCCCGTGATGAAGCGCATCTTTGCATGCTTCATCCATGGAGCGGAATACGAGGACAGACCGGCATCCGATGGAGAAACCATCGTCTATTCCGACGATGAGTCTTCAGGAGAGACCGAATCACTCTATCAGCTGCAGGATGGCCGGATTGATGGAGGATCCGAGGGCAACAGTATTCCGGACCCCGATGACTGCCAAACCGGGCCGCTATCTTCATGGCCGGCACACAGTCGGCGCCTCACTCATCAACTACTGCAGCAATACTCTTCGGTTCAGCAACGGCTACGCCGGCGGGGGCAGGAATGTAATGCCCTGGACACACCCGCCGGTGGTCGTTACTCCTGGCGGGATCTAGACTGGCCCCACATATCAATACTAGTCTTTTCTGCGCACTTTGTCCTCACTCGCGCGCACCCGGGAGCAACTTCCCGGTCGGTCACCCATCCTGACACTACTCCAAGCTAAGCACGCTTAACTTTGGAGTTCTGTCCGAATGGGCTCCCGGAAAAGAAGGAATTCCTTATTGATATCGGTAGTCTATCATCCCTAATAAGCCAGGCCATCACATACACCCCCACTCAGAGGAATCGACGTCCTCGTCGGGCCACAGGAACATTCCCTCTTGGCACATACGTATGTGCATCCAGTCCGGTACATGTGCCATGCCGGCTGCCACGACGGGTCACAAACGTCATGACAACATGACCACGCACCTGTCCGCAACCATCCGTGTAACCGCGAGGGTCGGCTCTGATACCAACTTGTAACGCCCCGGACACACCCGCCGGTGGTCGTTACTCCTGCCGGGATCTAGACTGGCCCCACATATCAATACTAGTCTTTTCTGCGCACTTTGTCCTCACTCGTGCGCACCCGGGAGCAACTTCCCGGTCGGTCACCCATCCTGACACTACTCCAAGCTGAGCACGCTTAACTTTGGAGTTCTGTCCGAATGGGCTCCCAGAAAAGAAGGAATTCCTTATTGATATGAGTAGTCTATCATCCCTAATAAGCCAGGCCATCACAAGGAAGCTCTGCACCGCCTCCGGCTCAAGTCCTGTCTGACCTGTTCGACGCTCTGGCAACATTGATGGCCGCAGAGGTGGATGCAGCAGCCCGGGATCAACACAACGCGGAGATTGCGAAGGTGAAGGATCAAATAGCTCAGGCTAAAGCGGACCTAGCGGCAGAGAACGCTAGGATGGCTACAGGACGGGCCGAGTTGGAAGCACAGGCCTACCGGATTAGGCTGGATCAGAACGCTTCCGAAGAAGTCATGAGAAGAAGGTACCGATCGCATCTCCCATCGGGTTATGAGCCACGAAACCTCTTCAACACACCAGGAGCAGGAGCTAGTAACCAGCCAATACTGAACCGGACGGAGGCGCCAGGGACAGGAGCGCCGGTTCAACAGCACACGATGGACTCGCCTCGTCAGAACAATGTTGTGCCACAGTATGTACCAACACCTCCCGGGCATTATTCCAACCCGTTGGACAATGTCGTGGCTGCCGCTTCACGCCTGGCAGCCCTCCCAACCGACGGCGAATCACCAGTTGCGATTGAGGCACGTCAGGCTAGAGATCTCCTTCAAACGGCGCTATCCTAGCAGCAATCATACTCACACAGTCGTGAGAGGATTCATTCTACTCCCCGTCCAAGCCAGAGCTATAGCAGACATGTGGAGGATGAACCGGCTGTGTCAAGCAGCGCACATCGACGTAACTCGCCGCGAGGGCACAACCCGGCAGGGGGAGGAGCTAATGCGCAAGATGTTGTGGATCATGGCCGCGTGCGTCGGGAGGCCGAGTTAGAAGCTCGACATGGAGCGCGACAACATACTCCGGTTCACCCTACCGCGTCAGTAGAACCAGGGGTGGTATTTAGTTCCTTAGGGGTGCCGTGTCTCGCCCCCGCTTTACGTAATGTGAGACTGCCTAAGGATTTCAAAGGGCCTCGTAAGGTGCCTGATACGTCTCCAACGTATCTATAATTATTGATTGCTCCATGCTATATTATCTACTATTTTGAATGTTTATGGGCTTTATTATACACTTTTATATCATTTTTGGGACTAACCTATTAACCCAGAGCCCAGTGCCAGTTTCTATTTTTATCCTGTTTTAGGGTTTCGAAGAAAAGGAAAATCAAACGGAGTCCAATTGACCTGAAACTTCACAGAACTCATTTTTGGAAGGAAAGAAGCCCAAAAGACTTGGAGTGCACGTCGGGGGACCTGCGAGGAGGCCATGAGGCAGGGGGCGCGCCCACCCCCCTGGGCGCGCCCTCCACCCTTGTGGGCCCCTCGTGGCTCCCCTAACGTACTTCTTCCACCTAAATATCTCCATATACCCTAAAAACATCGGGGAGCACAATAGATCGGGAGTTCCGCCGCCAGAAGCCTCCGTAGCCACCGAAAGCCAATCTAGACCCGTTCCAGCACCCTACCGGAGGGGGAATCCTTCTCCGGTGGCCATCTTCATCATCCCGGTGCTCTCTATCACAAGGAGGGAGTTGTTCTCCCTCGGGGCTGAGGGTATGTACCAGTAGCTATGTGTTTTGATCTCTCCCTCTCGTGTTCTTGAGATGATACAATCTTGATGTATCGCGAGCTTTGTTATTATAGTTGGATCTTATGTTTCTCCTCCCCCTCTACTCTCTTGTAATGGATTGAGTTTCCCCTTTGGAGTTATCTTATCGGATTGAGTCTTTAAAGATTTGAGAACACTTGATGTATGTCTTGCCGTGGATATCTGTGGTGACAATGGGATATCACGTGATTCACTTGATGTATGTTTTGGTGACCAACTTGCCGGTTCCGCCCATGAACCTATGCATAGGGTTGGCACACGTTTTCGTCGTGATTCTCCGGTAGAACTTTGGGACACTCTTTGAGGTCCTTTGTGTTGGTTGAACTTTGGGACACTTTTTGGAGCTAGGGAAGTATGGATGTTGCAGCATCCTTTACAGACTATCCTGTTTAGGTAGATTGCTGTTATGTTTGCATTGTTTGCATATGTTTGCTTCTTTAATGATTCTATTTGAGGATAGGACTATTAAATATGCAGAGGCATTTAGTATGCAATGAAGAATAATAATTTTAGTGATTTGCTACAGTAGAGTATGATAAGGTTTTGGCAATGGTTTATACTAACTTATCTCACGAGTCCTTGTTGAGTTTTGTGTGGATGAAGCTTTTGAGATTTAGGGAGAACGTGATATGAGAGGACTTAAGGAGACACAAAAGCTCAAGCTTGGGGATGCCCAAGGCACCCCAAGATAATATTTCAAGAAGTCTCAAGTGTCTAAGCTTGGGGATGCCCCGGTTGGCATCCCACCTTTCTTCTTCAACAACTATCGGTTAGTATCGGTTGATACTAAGTTTTTGCTTCTTCACATGATGTTTGATATTCTTAGAATGTCATTTTATTTTGCTTTGCTTGCTGTTTGAATAAAATACCAAGATCTGAATTATTAAATGTTAGAGAGTCTTCACATAGTTGCATAATTATTCGACTACTCATTGATCTTCACTTATATCTTTCGGAGTAGTTTGTCGTTTGCTCTAGTGCTTCACTTATATCTTTTAGAGCACGGTGGTGGATTTGTTTTAAAGAAACTATTGATCTCTCATGCTTCACTTAAATTATTTTGAGAGTCTTAATAGCATGGTAATTTGCTTAATAATAACATGCTTGGTATTCAAGATTTGTGAAACTTTCTTTTGAGTGTGTTGAATACTAAGAAAAGTTGGATGCTTGATAATTGTTTTGAGATATGGAGGTAGTAATATCAAAGTCATGCTAGTAGAGTAATTGTGAATTTGAGAAGTGCTTGAATTAAAGTTTGCAAGTCCCGTAGCATGCACGTATGGTAAACGTTATGCAACAAATTTGAAACATGAGGTGTTGTTTGATTGTCCTCCTTATGAGTGGCGGTCGGGGACGAGCGATGGTCTTTTCCTACCAATCTATCCCCTAAGAGCATGCGCGTAGTGCCGAGGTTTTTGATGACTTGTATATTTTTGCAATAAGTATGTGAGTTCTTTATAACTAATGTTGAGTCCATGGATTATACGCACTCTCACCCTTCCATCCTTGCTAGCCTCTTCGGTACCGTGCATTGCCCTTTCTCAGATCGAGAGTTGGTGCAAACTTCGCCGGTGCATCCAAACCCCGTGATATGATACGCTCTTTCACACATAAACCTCCTTGTATCTTCCTCAAAACAGCCACCATACCTACCTATTATGGCATTTACATAGCCATTCCGAGATATATTGCCATGCAACTTTCCACCATCCAGTTTATCATGACACATTCATCATTGTCATATTGCTTAGCATGATCATGTAGTTGACATAGTATTCGTGGCAAAGCCACCATTCATAATTTTTTCATACTTGTCACTCTTGATTCATTGCATATCCCGGTACACCGCCGGAGGCATCCATATAGATTCATACTTTGTTCTAGTATCGAGTTGTAATCATTGAGTTGTAAATAAATAGAAGTGTGATGATCATCATTCAATAGAGCATTGTCCCAAAAAAATAGAGAGAAAGGCCAAAGAAAAAAAATAAGGCCCAAAAAAAAGAAAATAAATAAAAAGGGGCAATGCTACTATCTTTTTTCTTCACACTTGTGCTTCAAAGTAGCACCATGTTCTTCATATAGAGAGTCTCTTGAGTTATCACTTTCATATACTAGTGGGAATTTTCATTATAGAACTTGGCTTGTATATTCCAACAATGGGCCTCCTCAAGTGCCCTAGGTATTCGTGAGCAAGCAAGTTGGATGCACACCCACTAGTTTCTTTTGTTGAGCATTCATACATTTATAGCTCTAGTGCATCCGCTACATGGCAATCCCTACTCCTTGCATTAACATCAATCGGTGGGCATCTCCATAGCCCATTGATTAGCCTCGTTGATGTGAGACTTTCTCCTTTTTGTCTTCTCCACCCCCCTCATTATATTCTATTCCACGCAAGTGTTATATCCATGGCTCGCGCTCATGTATTGCGTGAAAGTTTATGAGTTTGAGATTACTAAAGTATGAAACAATTGCTTGGCTTGTCATCGGGGTTGTGCATGATGAGAGCATTCTTGTGTGACGAAAATGAAACATGACTAAACTATATGATTTTGTAGGGATGAACTTTCTTTGGCCATGTTATTTTGAGAAGACATAATTGCTTAGTTAGTATGCTTGAAATATTATCATTTTTATGTCAATGTGAACTTTTGTCTTGAATCTTTCGGATCTGAATATTCATACCACAATTCAGAAGTATTACATTGAAATTATGCCAAGTAGCACTCCGCATCAAAAATTCTATTTTTATCATTTACCTACTCGAGGACGAGCAGGAATTAAGCTTGGGGATGCTGATACGTCTCCAACGTATCTATAATTTTTTATTGCTCCATGCTATATTATCTACTGTTTTGAATGTTTATGGGCTATTTTATACACTTTTATATCATTTTTGGGACTAACCTATTAACCGAGAGCCTAGTGCGAGTTTCTGTTTTTACCCTGTTTTAGGGTTTCGAAGAAAAGGAAAATCAAACGGAGTCCAATTGACCTGAAACTTCACGGAACTCATTTTTGGAAGGAAAGAAGCCCAGAAGACTTGGAGTGCACGTAGGGGGACCTGCGAGGAGGCCACGAGGCAGGGGGCGCCCACCCCCTGGGCGCGCCATCCACCCTCGTGGCTGCCCTGGCGTACTTCTTCTGCCTATATATCTCCATATACCCCTAAAAACATCGGGGAGCACAATAGATCGGGAGTTCCGCCGCCAGAAGCCTCCGTAGCCACCGAAAGCCAATCTAGACCCGTTCCGGCACCTTGCCGGAGGGGGAATCCTTCTCCGGTGGTCATCTTCATCATCCCGGTGCTCTCCATGGCGAGGAGGGAGTAGTTCTCCCTCGGGGCTGAGGGTATGTACCAGTAGCTATGTGTTTTGATCTCTCTCTCTCTCTCTCGTGTTCTTGAGGTGATATGATCTTGATGTATCGCGAGCTTTGCTATTATAGTTGGATCTTATGTTTCTCCTCCCCCTCTACTCTCTTGTAATGGATTGAGTTTCCCCTTTGGAGTTATCTTATCGGATTGAGTCTTTAAAGATTTGAGAACACTTGATGTATGTCTTGCCGTGGATATCTGTGGTGAAAATGGGATATCACGTGATTCACTTGATGTATATTTTGGTGACCAACTTGCGGGTTCCGCCCATGAACCTATGCATTGGGGTTGGCACACGTTTTCGTCGTGATTCTCTGGTTGAACTTTAGGGCACTCTTTGAGGTCCTTTGTGTTGGTTGAATAGATGAATCTGAGATTGTGTGATGCATATCGTATAATCATGCCCACGGATACTTGAGGTGACATTGGAGTATCTAGGTGACATTAGGGTTTTGGTTGATTTGTGTCTTACGGTGTTATTCTAGTACGAACTCTAGGGCTGTTTGTGACACTTATAGGAATAGCCCAACGGATTGATTGGAAAGAATAACTTTGAGGTGGTTTCGTACCCTACCATAATCTCTTCGTTTGTTCTCCGCTATTAGTGACTTTGGAGTGACTCTTTGTTGCATGTTGAGGGATAGTTATGTGATCCAATTATGATATTATTGTTGAGGGAACTTACACTAGTGAAAGTATGAACCCTAGGCCTTATTTCCACACATTGCAATACCGTTTACGCTCACTTTTATCACTTGCTACCTTGCTGTTTTTATTATTTCAGATTATAAATACCTTTATCTACCATGCATATACCACTTGTATCACCATCTCTTCGCCGAACTAGTGGGCCTATACAATTTATCATTGTATTGGGTGTGTTGGGGACACAAGAGACTCTTTGTTATTTGGTTGCAGGGTTGCTTGAGAGAGACCATCTTCATCCTACGCCTCCTACGGATTGATAAACCTTAGGTCATCCACTTGAGGGAAATTTGCTACTGTCCTACAAACCTCTGCACTTGGAGGTCCAACAACGTCTACAAGAAGAAGGTTGTGTAGTACACATCAGTGCCCAATTACACCGCCGATTTGCAGCCCGAGGCGTGGTTTGAAAGTTACAAGATGGCAATGGAGATGCTGGATGTGGATGAAGCGGTATGTGCTAAATACTTCACCATGATGCTAGAGGGAACAACTCGTACTTGGTTAAAGAGCTTACCAATTAATTCTGTCGGATCATGGGCTGAATTGAAGCACCGGTTTATCCAGAACTTCAAAGATACTTGTAAGCAGCCTATGTCAATCGTGGATCTGGCCGCTTGTGTCCAGGAGGAGGGGGGGTCCACGACCCATTGGGTCAAGCGGGTCTCAGCGATTTTACATTCATCGGATCGCATCAACGCAGACACTGCAGTGCTAACATTGGAGGGCAATGGTCGTTTTCTCCCGCTTAAACAGAAGTTAGGAAGGCTCAAACGTCACTGCAATGATATGTCAACACTCATGGCCGCTTTGGTTAAGTACGCCGATTCAGATAATACCAAAGACCCGGACTCAGAGGAGGACAAACCAGGGAAAGGGAAGAAGAACGGTAACGCCAAGAGTCGGCACCCTAATCTGGCAGGCCACGGGAACAGTGGTAAGCGCAAGGCCGACAACAGTTTGGACTTTCTCGCTAACACCAATGCTCAGGAGAACGGCCAGCGCCACAAGGGCAAGCAGCCCCAGAGGGGCGGAGGTTCAGGCTCCAATTTGGAGCGCCTGTTAAATCAGCCCTGTCCAAAGCATGGATCAAAGGAGAAGCCAATGTCGCATCTTTGGAAGGATTGTTACATCATGCGGGATTTTAAGAACTCCAATATGTTCCAGTATGATAATGGCCCGCCCGGCGGTTCAGGAGGTGGCTTCCACGGGCCGGGTTACGGAGGTGGCAGTTCCGGTTCAGGATTTCAAGGCAGTCAAACCGGGCACATCAATCAAGGGCACCAAGGCAACCAGGGAGGCTACAACCATCAGGGGAGCCAGCAGCAGCAGTCAAGTTATCAGAGCCATCCTAAGCAGTTAAATAGTGGGCAATATCATGCCTTCACTACTAGCTTGTGTAAGCGTGACCAGAAGCTTCACAAGAGGGCAGTAAACATTGTTGAACCGGCAGTGCCTCAGTATCTATGCTGGTCTGAGCAACCCATTTTGTGGAGCAGAGAGGATCACCCACC
This sequence comes from Triticum urartu, assembly GCF_003073215.2. NCBI lineage: Eukaryota > Viridiplantae > Streptophyta > Magnoliopsida > Poales > Poaceae > Triticum > Triticum urartu. The sequence goes on from NC_053026.1 coordinate 325,272,763, forward strand.
CTGGGTTGACAATCCGGGTCACTTGGCCCTAGTAGTGGCCCCTCAAGTTGGGGGATATAAGTTCACTAAAGTAATCATGGATGGAGGAAGTAGTATCAACATTCTGTATTACGATACATTCCGGTGAATGGGGTTGACAGATAAGAATCTTAAACCGTCAAATACAGTTTTTCATGGTGTGGTGCCTGGTAAGTCTGCATACCAAGTGGGCAAGATAGCTTTAGAGGTGGCCTTTGGGGATGATTATGATTCAAGGTCAGAACCATTGACTTTTGAGGTGGTGAAAATCAAAAGTCCGTATCACGCCTTGTTTGGGCGGCTGGCTTATGCTAAATTCATGGTGAGGCCGTGTTATGTTTATCTACAGCTTAAAATGCCAGGTCATAAGGGGACTATCACGGTACATGGAAGCAGAAAGATCGCTTTGGAGTGTGAAGAAGATGATGCGGCTTATGCTGGGTCGGTTTGTGCCACGGAGGAGTTGAAATTCTACAAGGAGCAAGTTGATCCGGCAGATATGACCTCTTTGAAAAAGCCGACTACGGAGCATGATCCGGCGTTGAAGTTCAAATCGGCTACAGATACTAAGATGATTGATTTTGTTCCAGGTGACTCATCCAAGCAATTCAGCATCAGCGCTAACCTGGATCCCAAATAGGAAAGCACGCTCATCGAGTTCATCCATGAGAACCGGGACATCTTTGCATGGAAACCTTCTGACATGCCAGGTGTACCGAGGGAACTCGCTGAGCACACACTTAACATTGATCCTAAATTTAAATCAGTCCGGCAATTTCTCTGCCCCTTCAATGAAGAAAGGCGTAAGGCTATTGGCGAAGAGGTAGCCCATTTATTGGCCGCAGGGTTTATCGTGGAGGTCTTTCATCCAGAGTGGTTGGCTAATCCGGTGCTAGTTCTTAAGAAAAACGGCACTTGGCGTATGTGTGTGGATTACACAGATTTAAACAAGGCTTGCCTTGCAGACCCCTTTGCTCTCCCTCGCATTGATCAGATAATTGATGCTACGGCAGGTTGTGATCGTTTGTGTTTTCTGGATGCTTATTCTGGTTATCATCAGATCAAAATGGCGGTTAAGGAACAGGAGAAGACAGCTTTCATAACTCCCTTTGGAGCCTTCTGCTATGTCTCCATGCCCTTTGGACTCAAGAGTGCCCAGGAAACTTATCAGCGCTGTGTTCAGAATGGCCTTCATAAGCAGATTGGGCACAATGTTCATGCATATGTGGATGATATTGTGATAAAGTCTAGAAAGGAGGAAACGTTGATAGATGACTTGAGAGAAACCTTTGACAACCTTCGGGTTTACAAGATGATGCTCAATCCGGAGAAGTGTGTCTTTGGTGTCCTGGCAGGCAAGCTCTTGGGTTTTCTGGTGTCAAACAGAGGCATTGAGGCTAATCCGGAAAAAAATTCAGCGATCACATCTTTGGCTAAACCGGCATGTATCAATGGCGTTCAACGTCTAGCCGGCCAGATTACAGCTTTGAGCCGTTTTATCAGTCGTCTCAGGGAGAAGGCCATCCCTTTATATCAGATGCTCAAGAAAACAGATAACTTTGTCTGGAGCGAGGCAGCTGATAAAGCGTTCGAGGATCTGAAGAGGCAGTTAGCTGAACCACCTGTGCTTGCAGCACCGATCGATAAGGAGCTGTTGTTGCTATATGTGGCTGCTAATGACCGAGCTATTTGGATGGCTATCGTGGTGGAGCGCAAGGAGGTTGGCAAGGAATATCCGGTTCAACGGCCGGTTTATTATATCAGTGAGGTGCTCATTGAGTCAAAGCAGAGGTATCCACATTGGCAGAAGCTGGTATATGGAGTGTTTATGCCAAGCCGGAAGCTTAAACACTATTTTCAAGGCCATCCCATCATAGTGGTCAGTTCATCCCCTCTGGGAGATATCATTCAAAACAAAGAAGCAACTGGCCGGATTGCCAAGTGGGCTATCAAGCTTGGACCTCATGGGCTCAAATATATACCCCGCACAGTAATCAAATCCCAGGCACTCGTGGACTTCATCAATGATTGGACGGAGTTACAGGCACCAGAAGAGAAACCAGATAATACGTATTGGACTATTCATTTTGATGGATCCAGGCAGTTGGAGGGCTCGGGGGCTGGAGTCATACTAACTTCCCCACGAGGTGACAAGTTTTGTCCTCCGTTTAATGTTCCCTTGTACTAACAATGCAGCTGAATATGAGGCTTTACTCCACGGTCTTCGTATGGCTAAGGAGATGAACTTAAGCCGAGTTAAGTGCTTCGGCGATTCAGATATGGTGGCTCAACAGGTGTCTGGCACTTGGGATTCTAAAGACCCACTCATGGCTGCATATCGGCGAGAGGTGGATACAGTGGCTGGTCACTTCAAGGGTTATCAAGTGGACCATATAGACCGACGAAAGAATGAAGCGGCAGATGCTTTAAGTCGTCTTGGTTCTCAGCGTAAACCGGTTCCACCAAATGTCTTTCTTGACGTATTGCATAATCCGTCAGTCAAGGTACCAACAGAAGAAGAGTTGGCTATTCCTGATCCGGAGGCTCTATTAGTGGCAGCTTTGCATGTCATACCGGATTGGACAATCCCATATCTGGCTTACATGAACCGGGGGGAGTTACCAGACGATGAAACGTTGGCTCGACAGATAATCCGGCGTTCCAAGTCCATGACCATACTTAATGGGGAGTTACATCGTTACAGCATTTCAGGAGCAATTCAGCATTGTGTTTCTCCTCAAGAGGGTTGTGAGATTTTTTGAGAAATCCATGAAGGGGATTGCGGTCATCTCGCCAGTTCAAAGTCTTTAGTTGCTAAGGCTTTTCGCCATGGTTTTTACTGGTTAACAGCACATGCCGATGCGGAGGATTTGGTCAACAGATGTGACGGCTGTCAAAAATTCGCACGTCGTGCTCACATTCCGGCTCAGGAGTTGAGGATGATTCCAATAACATGGTCGTTTGCGACTTGGGGGCTTGATATGGTTGGACCCTTCAAGCGATCCAAGGACAAAAGACCCACCTGTTAGTAGCAGTTGATAAATTTACCAAATGGGTGGAGCCAGAACCAGTCAGTAAGTGTGATGCGGCCACAACGGTTAAGTTCATCAAAAAGGTGATATTCCAGTTTGGCTTTCCACACAGTATTATAACTGATAATGGTACTAACCTGTCAAAAGGGGAGATGGAGGAATTTTGCCAACGTGAGCACATCCGGCTCGATCTAGCATCAGTGGCTCACCCCCAGTCTAATGGTCAAGCGGAGAGGGAAAATCAAGAAATTCTACGAGGTATCAAACCCAGGCTTATGGTTCCTTTAAAGCGGACACCGGGTTGTTGGGTTGAGGAGCTACCTTTTGTGTTATGGAGTATCAACACCACACCCAATAGATCTACGGGTTACACACCTTTCTTCATGGTTTATGGAGTGGAGGCAGTTCTTCCTAGTGACATCCGTCACGACTCACCCCGTGTGACAGCCTACGTTGAAGCTGATAATGAGAAGGCACGCCAAGATTCTCTGGACCTGTTGGATGAAGAGCATGATCTTGCAGCAGCACGTTCGGCGATTTATCAACAAGATCACCGACGTTATCACAGCCGCCGGGTTAAGATCAGAACCTTCCAAGAAGGCGATTTGGTGCTCCGGCTTATCCAGGATCAGACTGATATGCACAAGTTATCCCCACCTTGGGAAGGACCCTTTGTGGTCAGCAAGAATCTGCACAACAGGTCTTACTACCTCATTGATGTTCGAGAGCACAAAGACTCACGTAAATCAGAGGAGGAGACCAAGCGGCCATGGAACATAGCTCTTCTTCGGCCTTACTATACTTGAAGCCATAGGCTCTTCATATGTACATATTTATGACGATGTATATATTATATAATAAACTGGAGCTTCCGTTATAGCGGGGTATCTGTTCTTTTTACATCCTGTGTGTGCTTACAAGAGTTTACTGACAAAGCGGAGTTTTTTGTTAATCCGGTCTCAGCAGCCGCACGGATATAAAGAAAATCACTAGGGGGCTTGGTCATATCTGAACCATAGCTACACCCCTTGATCGGTTTGAAACCACGAAGGGATATCACTAGGGGGCTTGGTTGTTGTCACACCATAGCTACACCTCTTGATAGGCATTTAAGCCACAAAAGAAAAATATGTGGAGCCAAAGAGAGTGTTGCACAAAGCACATACTCAAACATGGGCACACACTGAGCACAGCTCACAAAGTTACTTGGGGGCTCTTTTTTGCAAAGCAACAAAGAGTTTGAAAGGACCCTTGTAATTGGCTATCAAGCCACGGCTTGGAAGCCTGGTGTATTCACCTAAAAACCCGGGTTAACCTGCCTTCATCAGGTAAGCCACTCCTGTCCAGGTAATCCTGGTATGACCCGCCGAACGTTTGACAAGTCAATCTTTTACAGACCCTGAACTTGTCAAAGTTAAAATGACGATTGGTTAATTGGAGGCCCATCTTCAAAGGCTTTGTTAAATGGTTTAACTCAGAGGCCTGGAAGCCCATGAAAAGCCTCGATTTGGAGCCTGGCAGCTCGTAAAAAGCCTTGCATATTTCCTTTTTGAGTCTTATTAGTTGAAGATTTTTACTTTTTAAAAGTTCATAAATGTCTTCTGATAAACCGTGTCCTTGACCCGGCTTGACTTTCAACTACCAGTTGTCAGTGCATGATCAGTTATAAACCAGTGTTCATTGTCCCGGTCTGGTTTGACTAAATCACCAGTGCTATAAAGAAAACCCGGTGATTGTTATATCCCGGTATGGTTTATTATCATAATCCGGCATTATAAGGATGGAGTTATTATCACTCCGGATTGGTGTTAGCACCTTTACCAAAACAGTTGGTCAACCAACGAGGTATATTGCACATATTACTTTTTATACAACAACTTTTATCGCTCATCTAAGTATTGTATATATATGTTGAGCATCATCACCCGTCCAGTGGTAAACCATTAGGACACTTTGCAAGTTTTTGTATTCAGGAACGAAACTATTCCAGAGCTATGCATAAATATATCCCAAAAGGTGGAACAAGTTGTCACGAGGTATTACAAAACATGCTCGATGGCATGGCAAATAACGGAGTTTTAGCTATCCTATTACAAGAAGCTTTCAAAGCGGCTCCAATTGCATAATGTTTTTCAAAGTATCGGCACATAGTAGCCAGTAAACCGGCGACCGGTTTAAGACGCTTCGTCTGGACGGTTTGATGGTTGAGGGTCAGTTGGTGTGGGCACTTCTTCATCCCTCCCCAGACACTGGAAATCAATCGTCGACCAATCGATTCCAGTTAAAGCTTGAAACACTGCCTCTTCATGGATAAGATTGGATGGATTAATATCAGGAGCATAAGTGTGCTTACGAATCGGAGGCACAAGTTCTTCAACTTCATGGATTTCTACAGGCTGTCTTTTCCCTTCAGCGTCATAAGCCGGTTGAAAATGGGACAAGTCTGTGTCTTCGGCTAGCTTGTTGGCTATTGGCCGCATCTCTTTGGTCAGTCGCCGGAGGTCATCATTGTCGAAGTCTGAACCGTCCTCCTTCATGCCTGGGTATCCTTTAATGATGTCCTCCGCTTCAAGGTCTGGAATCCAGGCTTTGGCTCGAATAAGTGCGGTTAAAGCTCCTGATCTAGCAGCTGCCTGCTTCAATTCGACAATCCGGGCTGGTAACATGGCCAGCTTCTCAAGTGTTTCTTTTATCAGGGATGGTTCCGGTTTGTTGTAAACCGCCGTGCAAATAGCCTGCTGTCGGTGTCAAAACCGGCAGATCTCGGGTAGGGGGTCTCGAACTGTGCGTCTAGGCCGGATGGTAACAGGAGGCAGGGGACACGAAGTTTTACCCAGGTTCGGGCCCTCTTGATGGAGGTAAAACCCTACGTCCTACTTGATTAATATTGATGATATGGGTAGTACAAGAGTAGATCTACCACGAGATCAGAGAGGCTAAACCCTAGAAGCTAGCCTATGGTATGATTGTTGTTGTCCTAAGGACTAAACCCTCCGGTTTATATAGACACCGGAGAGGGTTAGGGTTACACAAGGTCGGTTACAAAGGAGGAGATATCCATATCCGTATTGCCTAGCTTGCCTTCCACGCCAAGCAGAGTCCCATCTGGACACGAGACGAAGTCTTCAATCTTGTATCTTCATAGTCTAACAGTCCGGCTAATGGAGATAGTCTGGCTGTCCGGAGACCCCCTAATCCAGGACTCCCTCAGTAGCCCCTGAACCAGGCTTCAATGACGATGAGTCCGGCGTGCAGTATTGTCTTTCGGCATTGCAAGGCGGGATCCTCTCCAAATTATGTGTACCTGTCGAAATAATGTCCGGTTTCTTGTGAATGTTTGTACCCCTCGGCTTCTACGCCCAATAATGGCCACTTTCCACGTGTTGAGCAAATGTGAAGAGCCAGGGTGTTTTCACATTTACCCCCCTAGCTGTGTGAATGAGCCGTCTATTTAAAAAGACGAGGATTCAGATCCAAATCACACCATCCTACCTTGGCGAGCCTTCATCGGAGCGTACCCGACAGAGATCCATTCCATCATGGCCGGTCGACGCAGCTCCTCCTCTCGCACCCCTAGCTCCAAGCCCGGAGATTGGGAGAGATGTTCCGTCCCGCACAGCAAATTAGTGATGCTTCAGTCCAAGGGATTTCTTCCCCCGGTGTACCTGGTCCCGGTTCGAGCCGGGCTTGCCACCTATAATGGCGGAGAGCAAGCGGAGAGCCTTCCCAATCCCTCCAAAGGAGAGCGGGTATGCCTTGTCCCTTATTTGGTAAGAGGGCTCGGATTCCCAATTCATCCATTTCTCTGGGGGCTCCTGGAGTTCTACGGCCTCTAGTTGCACAACCTTACGCCTGCTTCCGTGCTGCATATCGCGGGATTCGTAGCCCTTTGCGAGTTGTTTTTGGGCCGTGAGGCTCATTTCGCTCTGTGGAAGAAGCTATTCTATCTTGTGCCCCGTTCTCAGAAGGGGTCAATATATCAAGTGGGCGGAGCCGAAGTGTGGCGTATTGCCGGGACCGGATACCTGTCCGGGACCCCAAAGAAGACATCCGAAGACTGGCCTTCAGAATGGTTTTATATAGAAGACGTCCCCCTCCCGGATCCTATTCGGATCGGCCTTCCTAGTTTTATATAGGAGGGTGAGGCAGGAGAAAAATGATCTCCTAGATGCCAACACCAAGCTGGGCGTGGAACTACAAGATGTTCGTGCCCAACTGTCGGACTCTGTTAAGGAAAATCGGCGGCTTCGACGCGGCATATTTAGTAAGTGCTTGAACGAACTTTGAAAAAGAGTTCGGCGAGGAAGCTGGCTGACAAAGTTATGTCTGTAGGTATGCTAACAGGTCGTCCTGCCGAGGAAATTCCCGGTTCAACGGGTGACCTTCTTCCCGAGCTCTCGCAGCTGCACGAACGAGTTCGGCAGGTGATGCAAGGCGTCGCCCATGACTTGTGGCCATCCGTCTCCATACCCAAAGGCCTTGGAGAGCTTGCAGAAAAGCTAAAGGGAGCGTGGCGGCGCTTCCGATTATGGAAGATATTGGCCTACCGTCAGGGCGCCAGGGAAGCCTGGGCGATGGTGAAGACACGGTACACAAAGGCTGACCCGAACCACATGGCCGAAGTTGGACCTGTGGGGCCCGATGGGAAGGAGATCCCTGTGAGCTTAGTGTACGGCCAAGTAGAATTGGCCGCAAAGTATTCCCAATAGGACTATAGACTAGACAGCCTGTTGGATGGTATTGAAGAGGAATTCAACCAGTCAAATTGACTATGTAATTTTAAAGTGACATGTATAATGCCTTCTAGCCGGATTGTAGATCGTTTGTCGTGGCGGACCTTTTCGCTTCAACCTCGGGACCCGACAGTCCGGAGTGTATCCGAATATCCTCTCAGTTATGTAAGAACCGGGGCATGCGTGGAGACCAGGTGTAGGGGTCATTAGTGCTTTATTAGACAAGTGCCCAACTAGTTATGTTATATTACATGGGTAGTAAGAAACATCTTCCAGGGAGAATAGTTTCGTTAAGGGTTCCTTTCCCTGGGTAAGCATGCCCTAAAGTGCATGTCCGGACTGCGATAAGAAGCGCAGAAAAATCATCTGGGGGCAGATATGGATAATAGAAGTCATCTTTTGTTCACCGACCGAATATTCCCTTAAGAACACTAGCTTTTGGCTTCACTCAGTTTGAGGTACACGTCCGGCTGAACCGGCGGTAACAATCGCAGAGGTGCTCCCCTTATGCCCTAGCCGAATTAACGGGAACATAGGGCATAAATACAAGAGCCAGGCAACCCAGCTTGGCCAAAACTTAAGTCATATCGATGCATATAATGGTGAAAAAAGGTATATGCAGAAGTATAACACATGTGTTGGGCGTGCGGCCCAGGTAAATAACTTAAGCTTCTGTGGAAGAAGCCCCCAGGTATGAAAAGTGCGGCTAGCACATCTGTAATGTACGAGTGAGGCACAAGGTGGCCCTTGAAGGCCTAAAGAAATAAAAGAAAGAAAGGGAAACAGGACAGATGATGCATATGCAGAAAATGGACAAAGGGAGGGGACTAACATAGAGTCCGGTGCTAGGCAAAGAATTTTCGAAGCCTGGCTGCGTTCCATGGGTTCGGCTCGAGTCGACTAGTCGATGCATCCCGCAGTCGGTACGCTCCACCGGTCAGAACTTGGTCGATAATGAAGGGACCTTCCCATTTGGGCTCGAGCTTGTTCTTTTTCTTATCCGGCAGTCGTAGAACTAGTTCGCCAACGTTATAAGTTTTGGCCCGTACTTCTCTGCTTTGGTATTTGCGAGCCTGTTGCTGGTAAAATGCGGAAAGGGCTTTGGCTACGTCGCGCTCTTCCTCCAAGGTGTCCAGACTATCCTGCCGATCGAGCTCGGCTTCTCTTTCTTCGTACATGCGCACTCGAGGTGAGTCATGAATTATGTCACAGGGCAGGACTGCCTCTGCGCCGTACACCATAAAAAACGGTGTATATCCGGTACTACGATTCGGTGTGGTCCGCAGCCCCCAGAGTACAAAGTCAAGCTCCTCTACCCAGTGCGTGTCAGACTCCGTTAAGGAGCGCACTAATCTGGGTTTAATGCCGCTCATTATAAGACCATTTGCTCGTTCGACTTGACCATTGGTTTGTGGGTGACAGACTGAAGCATAATCGAGTTTGATGCCCATTTTTTTGCACCAGAGTTTTACCTCGTCGGCCGTGAAGTTCGTGCCGTTATCAGTGATGACGCTGTGGGGGACGCCGTAACAGTGTACAACCCCGGATATGAAATCTATCACCGGTCTGGATTCGGCTGTTTTAACCGGTTTAGCCTCTATCCATTTGGTGAATTTATCCACCATGACCAATAAGTATTTTTGCTTGTGGGTTCCCCCTTTAAGGGGTCCAACCATGTCAAGCCCCCAGACCGCGAAGGGCCATGTAATGGGGATTGTTCGGAGGGCGGTGGGTGGCATGTGGCTTTGATTTGCAAAGAGCTAGCAACCGGCGCAACGTTGGACCAGGTCCTGTGCATCTGCCCAGGTCGTTGGCCAATAGAATCCTGTACGGAAGGCCTTGCTTACAAGAGCCCGGGCTGCGGCGTGATGACCGCCGAGTCCGGCGTGAATTTCTGCCAAAAGGTTCCGCCCTTCCTCTTCGAGATGCACCTTTGAAGGACTCCGGTAACGCTTCTTTTGTACAATTCTCCCTCATGGACCCTGTAGGCCTTGGATCGCCGTACTATGCAGCATGCCTCATTTTGGTCCTCCGGAAGTTCCTGTCTAGTTAGGTAGGCCAGGAATGGTTCTGTCCACGGGGCAATAATGGCCATTATTTTGTGGGCTGATTGTGTTATTTCGATGGCGGAGCCTCCGATTGTGTCAGAGAGTTCGGTATCGGGTATTTTGGCCGGGTCCGGACTGTTGTTACCGGTGTCCCCTTCCCATGCTACGGATGGCTTGAAGAGCCATTCCAGAAATATGTTGGGAGGGACCGCTTCACGTTTTGCGCCGATGCGGGCGAGGATATCCTCCGCCTGATTGTTTTCCCGAGCCACATGGTGAAATTTGAGCCCCTCGAACCGAGCTGACATTTTTAGGACGGCATTGCGATAAGCTGCCATTTTCAGATCCTTGGAATCGAAGTCTCCATTTATTTGGGATATCGCGAGGTTCGAATCCCCACGCACCTCTAGGCGTTGAATGCCCATGGATACTGCCATCCGGAGACCATGTAGAAGGGCCTCATATTCGGCTGCGTTGTTGGAGTCCGTATACATTATCTGTAGTACGTATTGAACGGTATCTCCTATTGGGGATGTCAAAATGACGCCAGCCCCTAGACCAGCCAACATTTTGGAGCCGTCGAAGTGCATGATCCAGTTTGAATATGTGTCGTACTCTTTAGGGAGTTCGGCTTCCGTCCACTCAGCGACGAAGTCAGCCAAAACTTGCGACTTAATAGCTCGCCGTGGCTTGTAAGTTATGTCGAACGAGAGGAGCTCAATGGCCCATCTGGCAATCCGGCCCGTCACGTCGCAGTTGTTTATAATATCGTTAAGTGGTACTTCCGAGGCTACCGTTATCGAACACTCTTGAAAGTAGTGTCGCAACTTCCGGGATGCCATAAATACCGTGTACGCTATCTTTTGATAATGCGGGTACCGTTATTTGCATGGAGTAAGGATAGTGGACACATAGTAAACCGGCTTTTGAAGGGGGAATTTGTGTCCGTCCACTTCTCGCTCGACGACAAGCACTGCGCTTACTACTTGATGAGTTGCCGCATTGTATAATAGCATTGGTTCGCCAATGTTTGGCGCGGCCAGGACTAGGTTTGTTGCCAATATGGCTTTTATTTCGTTGAGTCCGGCCGAGGCGGCATCTGTCCACTTGAAGTGTTCGGTGCGCCGGAGGAGGCGATAAAGGGGTAATGCCTTTTCTCCCAAGCGGGAGATAAAGCGGCTTAGAGCCGCCATGCATCCAGTCAATTTTTGTATTTGTTTGAGGTCTGTTGGGGTAGCCAACTGTGACAACACTCAGATTTTGGCCGGATTAGCTTCAATACCTCTACTGGAAACAATGAATCCCAGGAGCTTTTCGGCTGGTATGCCGAAAACGCATTTTTCCGGATTGAGCTTGATGTCATATGTTCGGAGGTTGTCGAATGTGAGCCTCAAGTCATCTACTAGAGTTTCGACATGCTTGGTTTTAACGACCACGTCATCCACGTATGCCTCCACTGTTTTGCCGATCTGGTTTACCAGACATGTCTGAATCATGCGCTGATATGTTGCGCCGGCGTTTTTGAGCCCGAAGGGCATTGTGTTGAAGCAGAATGGGCCGTATGGTGTGATGAATGCCGTTGCGGCTTGGTCTGGCTCCGCCATTTTAATTTGATGGTAGCCGGAGTATGCGTCGAGGAAGCACAATGAATCGCGTCCTGCGGTAGCATCGATGATTTGATCGATGCAGGGGAGGGGAAGGGATCCTTTGGGCAGGCCTTGTCAAGGTCCTTAAAATCGACGCACAAGCGCCAGGATTTGTCCATCTTTGGTACCATCACCAGGTTTGCTAGCCAGTCCGGATGTTTTATATCTCTGATGAATCCGGCCTCCAATAGCTTGGCTAGTTCCTCTCCCATGGCTTGTCTCTTAGGCTCAGAGAAATGTCGAAGAGCCTGCTTGACTGGCTTGAATCCTTTTAGGATATTTAGGTTGTGCTCAGCCAGCCTGCGTGGGATTCCTGGCATGTCTGAAGGGTGCCAGGCAAAAATGTCCCAGTTCTCGCGTAGGAACTCTCACAGTGTGGCGTCGACATCAGGGTTTAATTGTGCCCCGATGGAAGCTGTTTTTGTAGGGTCTGTTGGATGGACTTGGAATTTGACTATTTCGTCCGCCGGTTTAAAGGAGGTGGACTTGGATCTTTTATCGAGTATCACATCGTCCATGTTCACCGTGGAGCGCAGCGCAGTTAGTTCCTCGGCCGCTAGGGCTTCGGATAGTGCCTCGAGGGCCAGTGCGGCTGTCTTATTTTCGGCGCGGAGTGCTATGTCCGGATCACTAGAAAGAGTGATGATTCCGTTGGGCCCGGGCATTTTGAGCTTCATGTACCCGGAATGGGGTATGGCTTGGAAGATTGTAAATGCCTCCCGCCCTAGTAGTGCGTGGTATCCGCTGCTGAACGGGGCCACCTGGAATGTAATTTCTTTGGACCTGTAATTATCCGGCATGCCGAATACCACATCTAGTGTGATTTTCCCAGCACAGCGTGCTTCCCGACTGGGGATGATTCCTCTAAAGGTTGTGCTACTTTGCTCAATGCGGCTCCAGTCTATTTCCATCTTTTGAAGAGTTTCCTCATAGATGAGGTTTAATCCGTTGCCGCCGTCCATGAGTACCTTGGTGAGTCGAAAGCCTTCCACGATTGGACTTAGGGCCAGTGCGGCTGGTGCTCGGGCTGTTCGGAATTTGGGTTCGTCACTGGCATTGAAGGTAATAGCCGTGTCACTCCAAGGATTTATTTCTGCTATGTGGCAGATTTCGGCCATGCTGCGTAGTGTTCGCTTGCGTCTATTATTTGACGTGAAGGTCTCAAAGGCCGTTAACACCGTATTGTTGTCCACGGGATGGTGCTCTGTTGTTTTTGGGAGGAGTAGATCCTCACCACTTTTGGCCACCTGCCAGAGTATCCAACATGCTCTAAGGCTGTGCGTTGGTATTGCATCCGCTGTACTATGAATTTTGCAGGGTCCGTTGAGCCATCCCTCCAGTACGGTTCCTTGCCCCGTAGGGCTTTTTTTTGGTAGTTAACCCAGGTGTATTGTGATAACGCACCCTTTTATTTCGGACTGGGTTTGTATTCAGGGCCGGATTATCCCAAAATTTTATTTCGGTTTTCCAGGCGCTTTCCATCGCACAGTACTTTCGTACTATGGACACCAAGTTGGCAAAGCGTGTAATTTCGTGGCGACTTATGGCATTGAGGATTCCCTTGTCCATGCAATTATTGCAGAAGAATGAAATTGCGTCTTCCTCGCGGCAGTCCTTTATCCTGTTCATGACCAGGAGGAATCTGGCCCAGTAATGGTGTACTGTTTCTTCGGGCTCTTGCCTGATTTGGGATAGATCGCGTATGTTTGGGTGGGTGGGTGGAATTGAATCCGAATCCTTACCCAATCTGAGACTCAGGGGCCAAGGAGTTTCCGAACTCGAAAGTTTGGATTCTTGTATGTTTTTCGATAAATCTAGCCCGCTGCCTGATTCTAGGTTCAGGCCTTGAGTGACGTCCTCCCCTCCGTGTGTATCCGGCTTGGAGGGATCAGGAATCCGGACATAGCTAGTTCTTAAGATAGATGAAGGGTTGCCGCATTGTTCCTCCACCACTGCAACGTGATGGGTGACCTGGGGAGAGTTGATCTCTCTCAGATCGGGTTTAGGCCCAATCTGATCGTAGTCTGTAGCGACTCCCAGGGCGGCGATGCGATCCAAGAGCTCATTCAGGGAAGAGAGCTCCATTGGATCTAACTACTCGGCGAGTTCTGAGTTGACGTGAAGATTGCTTTCGATGACTCGAGAAGTCATCGTCGGCACAGCGGCCGAACAGGCGGTCATAAGAAAACCACCTAGTCGGAGAGTTTGGCCGATAGCCAAAGCTCCCTCAGCAATAATGTCGTCTTTAAAGACGGGATGAGACATCCTTCCTGGTGGCGACGGCACAGCGGAACTCTCAATGAAAGCACCAATGTCGGTGTCAAAACCGGCAGATCTCGGGTAGGGGGTCCCGAACTATGCGTCTAGGCCAGATGGTAACAGGAGGAAGGGGACACAAGGTTTTACCCAGGTTCGGGCCCTCTTGATGGAGGTAAAACCCTACATCCTGCTTGATTAATATTGATAATATGGGTAGTACAAGAGTAGATCTACCACGAGATCAGAGAGGCTAAACCCTAGAAGCTAGCCTATGGTATGATTGTATGTTATGGTTGTTGTCCTACGGACTAAAACCCTTCGGTTTATATAGACACCGGAGAGGGTTAGGGTTACACAAGGTCGGTTACAAAGGAGGAGATATCCATATCCGTATTGCCTAGCTTGCCTTCCACGCCAAGCAGAGTCCCATCCGGACACGAGACGAAGTCTTCAATCTTGTATCTTCATAGTCTAACAGTCCGACCAATGGAGATAGTCCGGCTGTCCGGAGACCCCCTAATCCAGGACTCCCTCACCCGCTGAGACCTAGAGTATAACTGTTCAATCAAAGTATACGCCGCTTTGAGCTTCATCCGCATGTCTGTACTAAGATGAGCAATCCGAGTGCCTGCCAAGGGTTTATGTCAATATTCTAGTCAATGATAAGGTTCATTGAATTGCGCCAAGCACATAAGGAGATACTTACCAAATATAGCAGAAGTCATAGCGTTGATTTGCCATTTCAAACGAGCTAGTTCATCTACAATTTGTTTCAGGGCTGCCTCGGCGTCTTCAGCTCTTTTGGTTAAACCGGATTTTTCAGTTTCCCAGTCAGCACGATCTTTGTTGAAAGATTCTTTCAGCTTTTCCATTACGGTCAGGGCTTGGGTCAGCTCCTCTTTGGCCTTTGCAGCTTCTGCTTGTTGTGACTTCACATTCTCTTGCAAGTCAGAGTTTCGGGCATCTCTATTTCTCAGTTCAGCCTGCAACATTGAAGGTATATTAAACAACAGGATATATATACGTACTAAGTACAAAGCGTATAACAAGTTATGCACTTCATAATTGGGGGCTAATGCCTACTTTCTCTAAAGTACTACATTTTATACAAGTCTCCAGAACAATGCAAGCATTATCTTGGACACTTGGGGGCTAATGTACGTCTGTTCTAAAATGGATGCATGGATTAAAACCCGGATTAACTTGCCAAGTTAAACCGTCCTTTGGGGGCTACACTGCGGAAAGCTATCTAATTGTTAAAAGAGGAGTCTTGGTTCTTATTAGAGACCTGACGTTTTGAGGGTCAATTATGAGAAACTTAAAGTGCTACAAAGACCCGGTTTATGATTAACATCATAAAACGGCCCTTGGGGGCTACTTGGGCTAGTATTTCAACTTTGAATCAACAAACAAAGGGAGATGAAAATACCTCATATTGCTCCTTCATCAAATTCACTAAACCGGCTTCATAGTCCCGGTTTGAATGAAGACGGTTCAAGAAGCCGGAATGAAGTTCTTCAGCGTTGAGATGAGCATAATTCAATAAATCACTACTCCATTTGCCTTTTTCCCTAGCAACCTGCTCTTCCTTGGCACTATGTTGAGCCAAGATTACGGGATGGCCAGGAGAGTTGTGGCCCATTCCAGTAATGATAACATCGTCTCCTTGGCCTTCAGTGTTTTTGGCTGGTGATAATGGAGTCTCAGCATCTCTCACCGGACTAGCACGGTTTGGCTCGGCCGGTTCAGTGTCAGGCGCAGTAGGCTCAGTATCTGTTGGTTCATCCATGTTTTGGCCTTGAAGGGGCGGGTCGTCAGAGGCGGCTTCAGGATGAAGGCCCTCCGATTCACAAGTCTGGTCCGGATCACCTCTTGGTTCCTCTTCAACAGTGGCTGGGTCTTCGGGCGGATCGTTGACCCGAGCTTTCTTGTTGGGTCTGGCTTCGGCTCTGCAGACAAAATTAAAAGGAGGGTTAACATTTTATTCCAGATTTACAACACATTGAGATGAAAGATTACAAAGCTTACCCAGCCACAGTTTTCAGAGGGGGGAGTTGAGTTGTTGTCGATTCACCAGAGGATGAGGGAGGTGTCACTTGATAATTGGAATCGGATGGATTAAGAGGTTGTCTGAAATAACCTGCCTTGGGATAAGAGTTGTCAGGAGTAGGAGAGACCTCAGACCGGCGCTTCCGAACCGGGGTGTCAGGTAAACCGGTTGAAGTAACCTGTTGGCCACTGTGCCGGGTTGTCTCGCGAGCTTCATGCTGCTGAGTCTTCAAAATAAATGTTGGATCCAAATGAGCAAGAGGATGAGAAAAGCTTACTTTCCGGACTGCTTGATGGGTTTTTTGTGTTGGCTTAGAGTCTGAACCGGAGGAAAGGGTAATTACCTCAACATCATCAGCTTAACTGCCTTCTGCGTCCTCCTGAGGAAGATCATTGTTAATGAGATGCATGAAAAGGGAGCCAAGTGAGTCAAGTTCTACCTCAACTTCCGGATCATCAGCATCATCATCAAGTTCCATGTTAATCCAGTCAGCCGTCTTCCATTTTGACGTCCGTTTGACGGCTTTGGTTTTGGGGCGAGATGGTTTGACCGCTTTATCCCCGGTTGGCTTTACTGCTTTTTCTACGGTTTTCTGTTTCTAGAAGGGATCATCACCCTATACATAAATACACAGAAGAAGGATTACATGTTGCACAAATTAAAAGATATCGAAGATGAAAAGGAAGAATAGTGCTTACAGCAGGCAGTTTGTTCTTGGTATAGAAGGGATTCAAGCCGGTTTGACTACAGACTAGTTCCGATTCATTCAAAATTTTCTTTACACTTTCAGTGACTTCTTCATCAGTCACTTGAATGTTGCAATGGCGTTGAGGGTCTTCAACCTCACCAGTGTACTCACACATTAAACCGAGACGCCGGCTTAGTGGCAAGATGCTCCAAGATATCCAACAGCGCACGAAATCAACACCTGTTAAGTCGTTGGCCATAAAAGCCCGGAGTTTGGCGAGTTGAGGGGAATATTTCGCCCTTTCTGCGGAACTTAAGCGTTGCAGCGTCGGATGGGTATTAGAAAGCCGGTGATCACGAAAGCCTGTGAGGGGGTTCTCATCTTCAGGAGAAGTGTCTCTGCAATAAAACCAAGTCTGGTTCCATTCCTTTGGGTGGCTGTGCAGTTTGGCATGAGGAAATTCAACTTCTTTCCGCTTCTGAATTGAGACACCACCAAGTTCAGTGTTGGGGCCATTTACAAATTCTGTGCGCCGGTTTAGGTGAAAGAAGTCCCGGAACAGCTCCACAGTTGGTTCTTCCTGTAAGTACACTTCACAGAAGACCTGGAAGTTGCATAGATTGGATACGGAGTTGGGCCCGATGTCTTGAGGATGGAGTTGGAAATTGGCAAGCGCATCTCGGTAAAACTTTGACCCTGGCGGTTTGAAGCCATGGCCTATGTGGTCGACAAAGACCACCACCTCACCCTGCCTCGGGGTCGGAGGATTTTCTGCTCCTGGAGCTCGCCATTTGATCTCAGTCTTCTTAGGCAAGGTACCAATGCTAACCATATCGTTCAATTGTTCCTCGGTGACCCGAGAACGAGCCCAGTTGCAAGCGGTAAATTGCTTGGCCATTATAGAGCAAAAAAAGTTGTGGAAGAAACGCCGGTTTACAGATCATTCAGGATAACACACAAGATGTAATGATATCAACATATACTGGTACATAAGATTGCGTAAACCGGAGGCTGATATAATAATGAAGGACAAGGTTATATCAAGGATATAAACATATCATTAAACTGGAGTTGGCAATTCCATACAAGAATTCATTAAATACAGGTTATGAGGGGAAGTACATTGGCGGTTCAACAAGGGGACTAATGGTGTATACCAGATTGTCATTCTTGCAAAGTTAAACCGCCTATATTGGTGTGAGTAGTACAGATCTAAAAATACCTAAGTAAGGGGAAACAGATTTCATAGAGTTATATGAAAATTTAGGATCTAAGGTATGACAGAAACTGGAAAATATTCAGGTTCAAGCTTCAGGTATTTAAACAGTTCAGCAGATTAAGATAAGTTGGCCTTGATATAAAGAGAGGGTCTAATGAGGAGAATATGATTACGGCTACGGTCGCGCAAGGATAATAGGTCCAACCTAGCCTGGGATGCTATAGAGAAGAAAACAGAAGAACAACACTAAGTTTTTCCATGAACTCCGACGAGCAGTGAAACCCTAAAAACAAGATCTAGGGTGGAAGGAAAAAGGGTTACCAGTATCACAGGAACGGCCGAGAGATGCCGCAGTATTCTGGTACGTTCAGGGTGATGCAGCGGCCGGAGTCAGAGCAGAGGTGACGGTCGACGGTGGCGGCGGAGCTCTAGAGGATGAGCAGCGCAAGGAAGACGACGCGAAGAGGCACGAGGGCAAAAAAGTGAAAATGACTCCCCGGTCTTATTTATAAAGGCAAGGGATAGGTGTCAGGCGCAAAAATTGAGGAGCCAAAACTTGGAAGTGAGGCAGAGTTGTCGCCTCGATTGTTGAAGAACCATTAATGAAGATGACGTCACGACGGTTTACCACAATCTGAGAAGATGACGTCATGGTGGTTTACCGAAATATGAGAAGATGTGGAAGACGAAGTTTTTTACTAAGGATTGACATGAAACCTGTTCAAATCAATCTGGGGCCTAATGTTGGGGATATTACTACTGGACATAAACCGTCCAGGAGTAGCCGGATTAACTTTATGAAGATTAGAAGCCCATGAAGATGTGAAGATGATGGCGCTTTACGAAGGCCCAAGGCCCAGAAGTGAGTTAAGGCCTACAGATGTAAACCGGCTTAATCATGTAACTTGCTTTGTAAGATAGGGAGTGTAGAGACCGAACCGGAAACGTTTATGATCCGGCTTCGGGACTCTGTAAACCGACGGGCGCCACCCATGTATATAAGGGGACGACCCGGCAGCGGTTCAAGGGACAGACAACAACTCGAGAGCCAGACAAAGCGGATTCGCTCCCTGGCCTTCGAAACCCAAGCAATACCAATCACAACTAGACGTAGGCTTTTACCTTCATCGAAGGGGCCGAACTAGTATAAACTTCCTGTGTCCCCTTGTCCGGTTTAACCCCTTTAAGCTAACCCGTTGCGATGGCTCCACGACTAAGTCCTTTCACAAGGACATCTGCCGTGACAAACCCACGACAAAAGTAGAGGACATCTAACTTGTTTTTGCAGGGCATGTTGTGATGTGATATGGTCAAGACATGATGTGATATACATTATTGTATGAGATGATCATGTTTTGTAAAAGTTATCGGCAACTGGAAGGAGCCTCATGGTTGTCGCTTTATTGTATGAAATGCAAACGCCATGTAATTGCTTTACTTTATCACTATGTGTTAGTGATAGTTGTAGAAGCAATAGTTGGTGAGACGACCATGACGCTTCGATGGAGATCAAGATGTCAAGCCAGTGACGATGGAGATCATGACGGTGCTTTGGAGATGGAGATCAAAGGCACAAGATGATGATGGCCATATCATGTCACATATTTTGATTGCATGTGATGTTTATCTTTTATGCATCTTATTTTGCTTAGTACAGTGGTAGCATTATAAGATGATCCCTCACTAAAATTTAACGGTATAAGTGCTCTCCCTGAGTATGCACCGTTGCGACAGTTCGTCGTGCCAAGACACCACGTGATGATCGGGTGTGATAAGCTCTACGTTAACATACAACGGGTGCAAGACAGTTTTGTACATGCGGAATACTCAGGTTAAAATTGACGAGCCTAGCATGTACAGACATGGCCTCGGAACACTGGAGACCAAAAGGTCGAACATGAATCATATAGTAGATATGATCAACATAGAGATGTTCAACACTGAAAACCACTCCATCTCACGTGATGATCAGACATGGTTTTGTTGATATGGATCACGTGATCATTTAGATGACTCGAGGGATGTCTATCTAAGTGGGAGTTCTTAAGTAATATGATTAATTGAACTTAATTTATCACGAACTTAGTCCTGATAGTATTTGCATATCTATGTTGTAGATCAATAGCTCGCGTATAGCTCCCCTGTTTTATTTTTGATATGTTCCTAGAGAAAACTAAGTTGAAAGATGATAGTAGCAATGATACGCACTAGGTCTGTGATCTGAGGATTATTCTCATTGCTGCATAGAAGAATTATGTCCTTGATGCACCACTAGGTGACAGACCCATTGTAGGAGCAGATGCAGACGTTATGAACGTTTGACAAGGTCAGTATGATGACTACTTGATAGTTTAGTGCACCATGTTTACGGCTTAGAACCGGGACTTCAAAAATGTTCTGAACGCCACGGAGCATATGAGATGTTCCGAGAGTTGAAATTGGTATTTCAGACTCATGCCCATGTAGAGAGGTATGATACCTCTGACAAGTACTTTGCCTACAAGATGGAGGAGAATAGCTCAGCTAGTGAGCATGTGCTCAGAATGTCTGGATACTACAATCGCTTGAATCAAGTGGGAGTTAATCTTCCAGGTAAGATAGTGATTGACAGAGTTCTCTAGTCACTATCACCAGGTTACTAGAACTTCGTGCTGAACTATAATATGCAAGGGATGAAGAAAACGATTCCCAAGCTCTTCGCGATGCTGAAATTGGTGAAGGTAGAAATCAAGAAATAGCATCAAGTGTTGATGGTTAACAAGACCACTAGTTTCAAGAAAAAGGGCAAGGGAAAGAAAGGGAACTTCAAGAAGAATGGCAAGCAAGTTGCCACTCCCATGAAGAAGCTCAAAGCTAGACCCAAACCTGAAACTGAGTGCTACTACTGCAAAGGAAATGGTCACTCGAGGTGGAACTGCCCCAAAAACTTGGCGGATAAGAAGGGTGGCAAAGTGAACAAAGGTATATTTGATATACATGTTATTGATGTGTACTTTACTAGTGTTCATAGTAGCCCCTAGGTATTTGATACCGGTTCAGTTGCTAAGATTTGTAACTCGAAAGAGGAGTTGCAAAATGAACAGATATTAGTTAAGGGCGAGGTGACGATGTGTGTTGGGAGTGATTCCAAGGTTGATAAGATCACCATCGCACACTCCCTTTACTTTCGAGATTAGTGTTGAACCTAAAATAAATGTTATTTGGTGTTTGCGTTGAGCATAAATATGATTGGATCATGTTTATTGCAATACGGTTATTCATTTAAGTCGAAGAATAATTGTTGTTCTGTTTACGTGAATAAAACCTTCTATGGTCATACACTCAATATAAATGGTTTATTGAGTCTCGATCGTAGTGATACACATATTCATAATATTGATGCCAAAAGATGCAAAGTTGATAATGATAGTGCAACATACTTGTGGCACTGCCATTTAGGTCATATTGCTGTAAAGCGCATGAAAAAACTCCATGCGGATGGATTTTCGGAATCACTTGATTATGAATCTTTTGATACTTGTGAACCATGCCTCATAGGCAAGATGACTAAAAACTCTGTTCTTCAGAACAATGGAGCAAGTTAATGAATTATTGGAAATAATACATACCGATGTATGCGGTCCAATGAGTATTGAGGCACGCGGCGGGTATCATTATTTTCTGACCTTCACAGATGATTTGAGCAGATATGGGTATATCTACTTAATGAAACACAAGTCTGAAACATTTGAAAAGTTCAAAGAATTTCAGAGTGAAGTGGAGAATCATCGTAACAATAAAATAAAGTTTCTACGATCTGATCACGGAGGCGAATATTTGAGTTACGAGTTTGGCCTTCATTTAAAACAATGTGGAATAGTTTCACAACTCACACCACTTGGAACACCATAGCGTAATGGTGTGTCCGAACATCGTAACCGTACTTTATTAGATATGGTGCGATCTATGATGTCTCTTACCGATTTACAACTATCGTTTTGGGGTTATGCATTAGAGACTGCTACATTCACGTTAAATAGGGCACCGTCTAAATCCATTGAGACGACACCATGTGAATTGTGGTTTGGCAAGAAACCTAAGTTGTCATTTCTTAAAGTTGGGGGTTGCGATGCTTATGTGAAAAAGCTTCAGCCTGGTAAGCTCGAACCCAAATCAGAGAAGTGTGTCTTCATAGGATACCAAAAGAAAATGTTGGATACACCTTCTATCACAGATCTGAAGGCAAGATCTTTGTTTCTAAGAATGGATCCTTTCTAGAGAAGGAGTTTCTATCGAAATAAGTAAGGGGGAGGAAAGTAGAACTTGATGAGGTAATTGTACCTTGTCTCGAATTGGAAAGTAGCTCATCACATAAAACTGTTCCCGTGATGCCTACACCAACTAGAAAGGAAGCTAATATTAATGAACATGAAACTTTAGATCAAGTTACTACCGAACCTCATAGGTCAACCAGAGCATGTTTCGCACCAGAGTGGTATCGTAATCCTGTTCTGGTAGTCATGTTACTAGACCATGACGAACCTATGAACTATGAGGAATCGATGATTAGCCCAAATTCTGCAAAATGGCTTGAGGCCATGAAATCTGAGATAGGATCCAAGTGTGAGAACAAAATATGGACTTTCGTTGACTTGCCCGATGATTGGCAAGCCATAGAGAATAAATGGATCTTCAAGAAGAAGCCTAATGCCGATGGTAATATTACTGTCTACAAAGCTCGACTTGTTGTGAAAGGTTTTAGACAAGTTCAAGGAGTTGACTATGATGAGACTTTCTCACCTGTAGCGATGTTTAAGTATGTCTGAATCATGTTAGCAGTTGTCGCATTTTATGATTATGGAATCTAGCAAATGGACGTCAAAACTACATTCCTTAATGGATTTCTTAAAGAAGAGTTGTATATGATGCAACCAGAAGGTTTTGTCAATCCTAAAGGTGCTAACAAAGTGTGCAAGCTCCAGTGATCCATCTATGGACTGGTGCAAGCATCTCGGAGTTGGAATATACGCTTTGATGAGGTGATCAAAGCATATGGTTTTATACAGACTTACGGTGAAGCATGTATTTACAAGAAAGTGAGTGGGAGCTCTGTAGCATTTCGAATATTATATGTGGATGAAATGTTGTTGATTGGAAATGATATAGAATTTTTGGATAGCACAAAAGGATACTTGAATAAGATTTTTTCAATAAAAGACCTCGGTAAAGCTACTTATGTATTGGGCATCAAGATCTATGGAGATAGATCGAGACGCTTAATAGGACTTTCACAAAGCACACACCTTGACAAGATTTTGAAGGGGTTCAAAATGGATCAGTGAAAGAAGGAATTCTAGCTTGTATTGTAAGGTGTAAAGTTGAGTAAGACTCAAAACCCGAACATGACAGAAGATAAAGAGAGAATGAAATTCATTCCCTATGCCATGTTGTGTGCCAGACCTATTGTATACCTTGCCATGAGTTTGGCAAGGGGGTACAATAGTGATCTAGGAGTAGCTCACTGGACATAGGTCAAAATTATCCTTAGGTACCTAAAGAGGACTAAGGAAATGCTTCTCGGTTATGGAGGTGACAAAGAATTCGTCGTAAAGGGTTACGTCGATCCAAGCTTTTACACCGATCCAGATGACTCTGAGTCTCAATCTGGATACATATTGAAAGTGGAGCAATTAGCTAGAGTAGCTCCATGCAGAGCATTGTAGACATATAAATCTGTAAAATACATACGGATCTGAATGTGACAGACCTGTTAACTAAACTTCTCTCACAAGCAAAACATGATCACACCTTAGTACTCTTTGGGTGTTAATCACATAGTGATGTGAACTAGTCTATTGACTCTAGTAAACCCTTTGGGTGTTGGTCACATGGCGATGTGAACTATGGGTGTTAATCACATAAAGATGTGAACTATTGGTGTTAAATCACATGGCGATGTGAACTAGATTATTGACTCTAGTGCAAGTGGGAGACTGAAGGAAATATGTCCTAGAGGCAATAATAAAGTTGTTATTTTATATTTCCTTATATCATGATAAATGTTTATTATTCATGCTAGAATTGTATTAACCGGAAACTTGATACATGTGTGGATACATAGACGAAACACCGTGTCCCTAGGAAGCCTCTACTAGACTAGTTCGTTAATCAAAGATGGTTAAGTTTCCTAACCGTAGACATGTGTTGTCATTTGATGAACGGGGTCACATCATTAGCAGAATGATGTGATGGACAAGACCCATCCGTTAGCGTAGCATATTGGTCGTTCAGTTTTATTGCTGTTGCTTTCTTCATGTCAAATACATATTCCTTCGACTATGAGATTATGCAACTGCCAAATACCGGAGGAATACCTTGTGTGCTATCAAACGTCACAGCGTAACTGGGTGATTATAAAGATGCTCTATAGGTATCTCTGAAGGTGTTTGTTGGGTTGGCATAGATCGAGATTAGGATTTGTCACTCCGAGTATCGGAGAGGTATCTCTGGGCCCTCTCAGTAATGCACATCATAATAAGCCTTGCAAGCAATTTGACTAATGAGTTACTTACAGGATGATGTATTACGGAATGAGTAAAGAGACTTGCCAGTAACGAGATTGAACTAGGTTTGAAGATACCGATGATCGAATCTCGGGCAAGTAACATACCGATGACAAAGGGAGTAAGGTATCTTGTCATTACGTTCGACCGATAAAGATCTTCTTAGAATATGTGGGAGACAATATGAGCATCCAGGTTCCGCTATTGGTTATTGACCAGAGAGATGTCTCGGTCATGTCTACATAATTCTTGAACCCGTAGGGTCCGCACGCTTAACGTTCGATGACGATTTGTATTATATGAGTTATGTGATTTGGTGACCGAATGTTGTTCAGAGTCCCGGATGAGATCACGGACATGAGGAGGAGTCTCGAAATGGTCGATAGGTAAAGATTGATATATAGGGCGGTGGTATTCGGACACCGGAAGTGCTTCGGGATGCACCGGGTATTTATCGGGTCACCGGAAGGGGTTCCGGGCACCCCAGCAAAAGATATGGGCCTTATGGGCCAAGAGGGGAAACACACCAGCCACAAAGGGGCTGGTGCGCCTCTCCCATATGGGCTGGACAAATTGGATAAGGAAAGGGGAAGGAGGAAAGGAAAAAGGGAATAGGATTCCCCCTTCCCCCTCTTCCCTTCCTACTCCGAATAGGAATAGGAAGGGGGAGGAGCCGAATTGGGAGGCTCCCAAGTAGGATTCCTCCTACTTGCGGTGCCCCCTTGGCTGCCTCTCCTCCCCTCCAACCTATATATATGAAGAGGGGCACCACTAGAACACACACCAACAATTGTTAGTCATGTGCGGCGCCCCCCTCCACAGTTTACACCTCCGGTCATATCTTCGTAGTGCTTAGGCGAAACCCTGCGCGGATCACTTCACCATCACCGTCACCACACCGTCGTGCTGACGGAACTCTCCCTTGACACTTTGCTGGATCAAGAGTTCAAGGGGTGTCATCGATCTGAACGTGTGCAGAACTCGGAGGTGCCGTACGTTCAGTGCTTGATCGGTCGGAATGAGAAGAAGTTCGACTACATCAACCGCGTTGTCAAACGCTTACGCTTTTGGTCTACGAGTGTATGTGGACACACTCTCCCCCTCTTGTTGCTATGCATCTCCTTTATAGATCTTGTGTGAGCGTAGGAAATTTTTTGAAATTGCATGCTACGTTACCCAACAGTACTAAGCGGGAATACTGCTTGTGCATCCACTTCCATAAACCCAAAGTTTTTCCATATGAGTCCACCATACCTACCTATATGTGGTATATATTTACCTCCGTTCCAAGTAAATTTGCATGTGCCAAACTCTAAACCTTCAAATGATAATCTGTTTTGTATGCCCGAATCGCTCATGTAGCAACTGGGGGCTGTCAGTATCTTCCATGCTAGAGGGGTTATTCTCATGATGAGTGGACTCCCCTCATCATTCACGAGAAAATGGTTGGTAATTGGGATGCCTAGTTCCATGCTGAAATCAAATCAAAATATAATTTCAGACAAAACTCCCCCAGGATTGTTGTTAGTTGGACGGTACCTGTTGTTTCGGACCAGTCATGGAATGTGCTTGTTGGTGGAGGGGGGTATAAACTTTACCATTCGGTTTGGGAACTGCCTATAATGTATATAGTACGAAAGATACCGAGACCTCTTGGTTGTTATGTTGAAAACAAAAGCATGCCACTCAAAATATTATTTATCTCTATTTCAAAAAGCTCGAGCTCTGGCACCTCTGCAAATCCGTGCTTCCCTCTACGAAGGGCCTATCTATTTACTTTTATTGATGAGTCATCATCCTCTTATAAAAAGCACCAGTTAGAGAGCACCACTGTCATTTGTATGATTTGCTATTAATTGATATTGAGTATGACTGGATCTCTTTTACCATGAATTACAATGTCTAGTCAGTCCTTGATCTTCAGGGGTGCTCTGCATTTATGTTTTGCGGTCTCAGAAAGGGCTAGCGAGATACCATCTTGTTATATCATATCATGATTGTTTTGGAAAAGTGTGTCTTCCAATATTTATTATTATTAGTCGCTAGTTGATTATGCCATTAATATGAGTAAATGTGAGACCTAAATGTTATTGTGAATATGGTTAGTTCATAATCTTTGCTGAAAACCTGAATGCTGGCTTTACATATTAGCAACAACAAGATCAAACAGAGTTTGTAAAAATTTTCTTTATCACTTTCAGTTTGTCAACTGAATTCCTTGAGGACAATAAATGGGTTAAGCTTGGGGGAGTTGATACGTCTCCATCGTATCTAGTATTACAAACTCTTTTGCCCTTGTTTTGGAC
This sequence comes from Triticum urartu, assembly GCF_003073215.2. Classification (NCBI taxonomy): domain Eukaryota; kingdom Viridiplantae; phylum Streptophyta; class Magnoliopsida; order Poales; family Poaceae; genus Triticum; species Triticum urartu. The sequence continues at coordinate 325,299,304 of NC_053026.1, forward strand.
TCTAATTTGCATGATTTGAATGGAACAAACCCGGACTGACATTGTTTTTAGCAGAATTGCCTCGGTGTTATTTTTGTGCAGAAATAAAAGTTCTCGGAATGACCTGAAACTTCACAGATAATATTTTTGGAATTAATAAAAAATATTGGCGAAAGAATCAACTAAGGCGGGCCCACCTGCTGTCCACAAGGGTGGAGGACACGCCCGCCCCGTGGGTGCGTCCCCTGCCTTGTGGGTCCCCTGGACCTCGACCGACCTTGATACGTCCATTTTGCATCATGTTTTCTTACTGTTATTTGTGATGTTTTTATCCATAATAATGCTTTTTGGGGTAATTCTAATGCATTTTCTCTCATAATTTGCAAGGTACACACCAAGAGGGAGAATTCTGGCAATTGGAAATCTAGACCTGGAAAAGCTACATCGGGCCACCTATTCTGCACAACTCCAAACAAGCTGAAACTTCACGGAGATTTTTATGGATTATTGAAGAATTATTGGAGCAAATAACTACCAGAGGGGGGCCACCATGTGGGCACAACTCACCTGGGCGCGCTAGGGAGCCCAGGCGTGCCCTAGTGGGTTGTGCCCTCCTCGGCCCACCTCTGGTGCCCATCTTTTGGTATATAAGTCATTTTGACCTAGAAAAAATAAGGAGAGGACTTTCAGGACGAAGCACCGCCGCCTCGAGGTGGAACTTGGGAAGGAGCACTTTTGCCCTCCGGCGGGGCAATTCCACCGGGGAACTTCCCTCCCGGAGGGGAAATCATTGTCATCATCATCACCAACAACTCTTCCATCTTGGGGAGGGCAATCTCCATCAACATCTTCAACAGCACCATCTCCTCTCAAATCCCAGTTCATCTCTTGTATTCAATCATGATCAACACCAATCTATAGTTCCGGTAACAAGATTGAATACAAGAGATGAACTAGGGTTTGAGATGAGATGATGTTGTTGAAGATGTTGATGGAGATTGCCCTCCCCAAGATGGGAGAGTTGTTGGTGATGATGATGACAATGATTTCCCTCTCCAGGAGGGAAGTTCCCCTGGCAGAATCGCTCCACCGGAGGGCAAAAGTTCTCCTGCCAAGTTCTGCCTCGAGACGGCGGTGCTTCGTCCCAAAAGTCTTACCCTTATTTTTCTAGGTCGAAATGACTTATATAACAAAAATGGGCACCGGGGGTGGGCCAAGGAGGCCACAACCCACAAGGGTGCGCCTGGGGGGCTTGGCGCGCCCAGGTGGGTTGTGCCCACCTCGTTGCCCCCCTCTGGTGTTTATTAGCTCCAGTATTTCTTAAATAATCCATAAAAAATCTTCGTGAAGTTTCAGCTTATTTGGAGTTGTGCAGAATAGGTGTCCTGACGTAGCTTTTCCAGGTCCAGATTTCCAGCTGCCGGAATTCTCCCTCTTGGTGTGTTCCTTGCAAATTATGAGAGAAAAGGCATTATAATTACTCCAAAAAGCATTATTATGGATAAAAACGTTATAAATAACAGTAAGAAAACATGATGCAAAATGGACGTATCATCCACCTCATAGTAACACAAGTCATCAATCAGTGTGATGTCAAGCCCCCAAGTGACTAAGTGGGTGTTTCTTGACACATGGCATCCACTTCCGAAGGAAATCGCCTCCAAGTGACACCCATCTAGAGACGTGTCAAGCAGACAGACTAGAAGGTGGCCGAACAGCCCGTCAAGTCTTGTCGGGTGTGCCGTGATGTGACACTAAGCGGCGCATTTATTGTGCGCTGCCCTGTCTGCAGACTTAGGTATGATAGCATTGTTAGCTATCTAATTAGTACACAATGACTGATTTGCCACTGTGGTGACCCCTTGATCTATAAAGGGAGGGTCGTGGCAACCATAGAAAGCATTCAGACCCTTGTACACGCATACGCGCGTAGCCGCTCTCGCCCCGAGGCAACCCTGCTGGGCTAGAGCACTACGTTTCCACCCTAGTCCACCATCAATCCACCAAAGCAGGAGTAGGGTTTTACGCCTCGCGGTGGCCCGAACTTGGGTAAATTTGCCCGTGTGATCTCTGTCGTGTTGTGCTACGTTCTCTGCTCTTTGTGCACTGTGCTCATCCCCCCTGCCGTACCACAAGGGGCTGATGGGCCCATAGGTGGATGTGGTTTCCCACAACATCTTTAGCGTGCCAGGTAGGGGGAAGCACTTGCGCGAACCCGAGAAGCATACACAGCGTGTCATCTTCATCATTATTTTCTTTATCGATGGCTCCATCGTCCATGGCGCCCAAGAAGAATCCCAGTGCCGCAGCCCACCAGTACACCTCGAAGGCACCGCCGTACGCGACCACCGACGCCGCGAGGGCTACGGGGACGCCTGGGGATGTGGACGCCGCGGGGGACGTGGTCGGCGCAGGCGGCATCGTCACCACCTCCCCTGCGGTCGAAACGGGAGCAGGAGGCACCGGAGAAGGACAACACCAACAACATCCCAGCGACCACACTCCGTGAGGTACGGGTGGAGATCATTCCGTCTACGCCTCTCCGCCCGGCCGAAGGGCACAGCCACAGCAGCAGCACCCGCTCTAGGGCGAATCGCAACTCTCCGGCTGCTCCCATTGCGGGTGCGACCGCAGGGCATGCACCACCCCAGGAGCGAGCTGACCCAGCCAATGCACCAAACGGAGCCGCTAGTCCTCAAGCGCCTCCACCTCGTCACCACGCCATCTTGGGGACTGGCCCACAATGACGAGAACACAGCGCGGCCACTACCGGAACCGTCAGGAGACGGGTGACGTTACGATCTACGTCATCATCCATGCCAAGCACCGCTTCGGAGGCCATGGCGCGGGCCCAACTGTTGTTTTGATTTCCGCCGGCAGTCGATCAGATGGATGAGTGGAGAGCCACCATTCAAAGTCTGGTTGGTTTCGTCGAGGTGGGAGGATCGCAGCGAGCTGGCCCGCCACGGCCTCCCGAGGCGACGACAACGGCCCACGTTGCTGGCCATGCGGAAGGGGCCACCCCCATGGTGCAGTCCCCTCCACAGCAGCCAGCGTGGTAGCCACGCGACCAAGAACCCGATGACGTCTCAATGGCTTCGTCCGACCCTTGAGCGCGTCAAGGCCAACGGTGAGTCCTGGAGGACAGGCAAAGGGAAGGCGCGCATGTCACCATCGAGCGACACCACGACACCCACCGCCGGTCCGATAGGCACGATGGCCCCGATGTCGATGAGCCCGCACTCGGTGAAGGTGGGTACCTGCCTTTCGAGGATGGGTGCCCCGCGTTCACCTGTGAGTTGCGGCAAGTCCGTTGACCATCCACTCGCTTGTTCAAGCCAGAAATACCAGAGAAGTATGATGGGAGACTGAACTCGGCAGAGTTCTTGAGCATCCACACCATCGCAGTTCAAGTTGCCGGGGGAAGAGACGAGAAGGTGTTCACCAACTACTTCCCTTTGGCACTCAAGACAAATGTGAGGTCTTGGCTGATGCACCTCCCGGAGAACTCCATTTCGACCTGGCTGGCCTGTGCCATGAGTTTGTTGGTGCCTTTACGGGCAGCCATCAAGAACCAGGACAGCCCAGCGACTTGCAGCTTCTTCCGCATAAGGAAGGAGAGACTCTGCGGAAGTACATGCAGAGGTTCAGCCGAGTACATAGGAACATTCTAGACATCCACCCGGCAGATGTGATTTCTGCGTTCCAGTCCAACGTGAGCAATCGTCGAATACATTCCAAGATGAATGTTCGGTTGCCCAAGACTGTGAAGGAGCTATACACTCTAGTGGATAAGTGTGCTCGAGTAGAGGATGGGAGGCGGCTCCCTGGTGAAGAGGATGGCATCGACATCGATTCAAAAGATGATGACGAAGCCACCAATTAGAAGAAGATGAATAAGAAGTGCAGCAAAAGGCACAAGGATAAGGCAGTGATTACCGTTGAGGGGTCGACCGCACCTAGTACCGGCAAGAAGGCCAAGCCCGAGGTTCCAAACAAGGAAGCTGCCACGTGCACTGATTGCCGGGAAGCCGTGGCTGCCAAGAAGGCTAGGAAAGGTGATAGGCCGTACCGCAAGATCCATTGGACCAAGGGCCATGATCTCCAGGAGTGTCATCAGGTTGAGCAGCTCGTCAAGAAGCAAAGGGATGAATATGAGAAGCGTGATGAGGAGAAAGGTCAAGATGGCGCTGGCGGGAAGGGCCGAGACGGCGGAGCAAGTCGCCCCAGCAAGGCTCCTCAGAATCAAGGGAAACCCGCCAGAGGCCGTGAGAAGGAGGATTGCAATGATGAGAGTGATGGAGGAGATGAAGAGGAAACTAGCGAGCAGGAATTCCAGAAATCCACTGACGCCATCTGCATTGATGGGGGTGCATCTCTGCACTCCTCTCACCGCCAACTTAAACAGTGGGCGCGTGAAGTCAATGTTGTTGAGCCAGCGGCAGATTCTTGGAGGTCGCTCAAATGGTCCCGCACGCCCATTGCCTTTGACAAAGAGGACCACCCTGACCGCACCACTGCAGTAGGGTGCTTGCTATCGTTGGTCTCACCAACAGTCCGCAACCTCAAAGTCACAAAGATGTTGGTTGATGGCGGGGCTGGGTTGAATCTGATTTCTCCAAAGGTCATCAGCAAACTTCAGATAGCAGAGGAAGAGCTCAAGGTTACTGGCACATTTCAAGGGATCAACCCTGGCAGGAGTCGTCCCAAGGGGAAGATCATGCTACTGGTAACATTCGGGGGGAGTTGAATTACCGGACTGAGAAGATCGTGTTTGATGTGGTCGACCTACCCCTGTCGTACAATGGAATCCTTGGTCGCCCAGCTCTGGCCACATTCATGGCGGCATTCCACTATGCCTACAACACCTTGAAGATGCATGGCCGATAGGCATCATTTCCATTCCATCAAACGAGAAGGATGCAATCATTTGCATGGACAAGATGTACTGAGAAGCAGTCGCGGCATAGGCCGCTGAAGCCACTGTTCCCGCCAAGGAAAGTAAAGGAAATAAGAGAGCTAACAAGGATGCCAGCAAGGAATCCAGGAAGCGTACCTCTTCGGAGTACGCTGCGTCTGTTGATGACTTGCCGAAGAGTTCCAATAGCAAGAGACCCGAAGCTGTTGCACGCATTGTGAAAAAGGTCCCGGTAGGGCTGGCTGGCGCTGATGGTACCTCAACTATCAATGCCACCCTCGATGACAAATAGGAAAGCGTGATTGTTGCCTTCCTGCGGGCGAATATCGATGTGTTTGCCTGGCAACCATCTGATATCCTTGGTGTTCCCAGGGAGGTAATCGAGCACCACCTTGATGTCTGCCCACATGCCCGACCTGTCAAGCAGAAGGTTCGGAAGAAAGCTTTGGAGCGGTAGCAGTTCATTGCTGAGGAGATCAAGAAACATGAGGTAGCTGGTCTGGTCAGAGGAGTACTACATCCAACATGGTTAGGAAATTATGTGCTCGTGCGCAAGACTAATAGGAAATGGAGGCTCTGCATAGATTTTATGGATCAGAGCAAGGCATGCCCGAAGGACCCATTTCCCTTACCCCGCATCCACCAGATTGTGGATTCCACCTCCGGGTGTGACCTACTTTCTTTCCTGGATGCGTACTCCGGATACCATCAGATATTTATGTCCAAGGAAGACGAAGAGAAGACTACGTTCATCACCCCATGTGGCACGTACTGCTTTGTATGGATGCCCTTCGGGTTGAAGAGTGGCGGATCCAATTTTGCAAGGGCTGTATAGATTGGCATTGAGCCCCAACTGCATAGAAACATTGAAGCTTACATGGATGATATTGTAGTCAAGTCCAAGGACAGATCAACCCTCATTCAGGATTTGGAAGAAACATTTGCTAATCTGCGCAAGATCAACTTGAAGCTGAACCTGGAGAAGTCTGTGTTTGGCGTTCCTTTCGGCAAGCTACTTGGCTTCTTTGTGTCTCATCGGGGGATAGAGGCCAACCCCGACAAGATCAAGCCTATCAAGCAGATTCAAGCACCCAAGGTAGTTAAGGACGTAAGGAGTTTGACTGGATGTGTTGTCGCGCTTAGCAGGTTCATTTCCAAGTCAGCCGACCGCGCCTTGCCGTTCTTCAAAATCTTGAAGAAGGCAGGACCTTTTGAGTGGACCCCCAAGGAAGATGCTACGCTGCAAGATTTGATGGCCTATCTTTCCTCTGTGCCCTCTTTGGTTGCTCCCAGACCACAGGAGTCATTGCTGCTATACTTAGCGGCAACTAATCAAGTGGTTAGTGCGGCACTAGTGGCGCAGTGGGAAGTGGATGAAATGGCAGCCACAACCATTGTCCTTTCTAGAGAGGAAAGCGAGCACCCCCCGGCAAGGTCAGATGCAGTTCAGGACAAAGAAGAGCAAGGCAGCGGAGACAGTCCCAAGATTGTGGCAAGGAGGAAGGTGGTGCATCGCCCAGTGTACTTCGTCAGCTCCCTGTTGAAGGGGGCTAGATCAAGGTACTCTTGTGGCACCCCGGCTCAGAGAAAACCGGAATGCCCCGTATTCCAGCCCAGAGATCGAGGAGAAGTCTTCTGGAATACGGCACTACTTAGCATAGAACAAACCAGCTTTCTATTATTACACGAATATGATTACAATGTCTCCGATATTACAATGAATAACATCGGCGGCGACACTACGCCATCCTCAGTTGCTCTATGCAAGTAGCAGAACAACTCAAAGCAGCGGAAAAACTCTAGCAGCAGAAAAACTATTGGCAGCGGAACAACAACGACGATGGTGAACTCCAATCCGCAGGGACTCTGGCTAGAACGCTTATCCTAGCTCGCGAACACAGGAACAACGCCAAACAAGCAAGCAATCCAAGCATGACCTGCAAGCTGGCATGACACGCCAGGTCAGTACATTGAATGTACTTGCAAGCTCACAATTAGCCAGAAGCATTCAAGACAAACAACAGCATGGCAATTATAGATTAAGCAGGAATTAACAAGAGATCATTAGGATAGCATGGCATGAACAACATGACATCCAAAGTAATACTCCCAAAATAATACCAGCTACCATCATGAAAATAAGAATAATAGCCACTAAGAATCCAAAGGCAACATGAACATGATACCGATAAAACAATATGAGCATAGCATATGAATCTGTCAATACTAACATGCAACATGATAACACTACATGCACCAATTATTCTGCTCGGGTTATCTCGCAACCATCACTTGCAGCACTTACCGACCTCGGACATCACACGATCATCTCAGGATCAAATCAAGCTTGGTATAAACAATACCGTAGTAATCATTAAATGACCATAAGGAGCTTGATCTTTACCCATGATTCTCGCACAACATAATGAATATCCAACAACTCGGTATCCTCGATACCACGGTGATCATTCCGGCGATCACAACCATGACCAACACTTGTTCTCAAACAGTGATCATTCCGACGATCACAACCATGACCAACACTTGGTCTCAAACGGTGATCATTCCGGCAATCACAACCAACTTATCTCCTCATCAAACCGGGGTTGTCATTAATCAAGTTATTATTAATACTATTGACTCACGGTGGGACCGACACGAACTGGGCCTTTATCCATGGGCGCAGCTATCGATAGATTTAATATACACTCTGCAGAGGTAGCACACTGTACACACACCACGGAACCCATGGCCTCGCACTCCCATTCGGGTGGACCAACGGCGTTCCGACATAACCGATCTACTGCCATGACACTCTCCCGGCCACTCCGACCCACTCCCAACTGGGCTAGTCCTGGGTGGCCCCGTGTCTACCAAAGACACCCCGACCACCGTCGTGGTCAAAACACTCCCACTCGAGGACCAGATCCATAACAATAAAAACAACGGGCACACAAGGTTATGTCCGCCTACCTGATCAGGGTAAGCACGCCCATAACCTTCCCTCGTGGGAGGCACCGGCGAGATGCATGACAATAGACCCAGTTAGGACCTGACCCATAAGGTAAGCGTGGTTGCACTGGTCAGTTTCGATCTGGCGGCACCATGACTCAGCCAACAGTTGTTCAAGTTCAATTAAATCTGGTTAAACTTGAATGCAATATGCTGAGCCATCATAAAATAACATGATGCTGTCGTATTTCGGGTTCCGGCAGACCCTTGAGGTTCAAACACTGGGGTGCGCGCGAAGATCTCTCCCCTACCGATCTACGTCCAATCTCCTCGTGTAATCTAAGCTTGAAACAACGAACAACACAAGGGACACGAGGTTTTTACTGGTTCGGGCCACCGTTGTGGTGTAATACCCTACTCCAGTGTGTGGTGTGGTAGATTGCCTCAGGGGGCTGATGATGAACAGTACAAAGGAAGAACAGCCTCGCGAGAGGTGTTCTTGAGCTGGTGCGATGAACTTCTAGGGTGAGTTCAGTCGCCTCTCTCTCTCTACTAGGGTTCTACCAGATCTTTTCTTCTCTCCCTACTCTGTGGTGGCTAGCCCTATTTATAGAGGCCCTGGGCCTCTCCCCAAATAATGAGCGGGAAGGGCGCCAACACTTGGCCATTTTGGCGGGGAACATATAGTACAGGTTATCCTGACCAAAGGTGGTCTTTGGCTGCCAAAAGCACTGGTGATGACGCCGTCTTGGGCTCCACGGTGACCTCCGTCCTGCCGCTCCGCTGATCTTGGTCTTGTTGCACCGGAATGGTAACCTTTGCCCGATGCCTTGGCATGTGCTTGCCCCCTTTGCACCAAAGAGGAAACAAGGACACTGCACAGGCCGGCGCCCACCTGGTCTCGATCGTCATGGCTTGCGTCACGGGCTCTTCGCGAGGTACCCCTTCCTTGATCTCTCCGCCTCCTCGCGAGCTTGCCTGACGAGGCTGCCTCTGAGGAAGCATCATGTCGTCCACCCCGCGAGGCTTGGCCCCTCACGAGGGTCTTGAGCTTGAGCTGATGAAGATGGGTCGTGCTGGGGCCCCACTTGAGCCACGCCGCAGGCCGCAGGCAGGAAAGTCTGGGGACCCCCGTTCCCAGAACGCCGACAGTAGCCCCCAGGCCTGAGGCGCGCCCGGGCTTGGCCTAGTAGGAAAGCGAAGGGCCAAGCACGAAACGCCGCGGTCCCTAACAGCCTGTGGCCTTGGGCGCCGCATGGCGATTGATTGGACGTGGGCGCATGCGCTTCCCCATGATGCCTCGACGACCGCACGACCTGACAAGTCCCTGCATGCAGAGAAACTGGTCATGATTACTTGCGATTGTGGTGTTCGGCGGTTGGCCTCCTCCGGCTATAAGTACGGGGCTGGGTGAGCCCCCTTCAGTCCATCCCTTCTTGCTGCTCCTTTTCTTCTTCTTGGCTACTCGCCGTCCCCATGGCCCCAAAGAGATTCTCGGCCGCGGAGAAAGGAAAGGCCCCCCGGGCAGGGCCTGATCCCCCCCCAACCAAGCGCGGCCGAGGCCGCCCTCGCAAGTATACCACGGTCCCCGTGGTAGCCTCCCGCGGCCATGGAGGCGGTTCCCTGCGCGGTGGTGAGCGCCCGGTTGCCGACGGGGGGCACGCCGTGGGTGTGCGCCCCCCTAGGCCACGCTTTTGCTCTACGGAGGTGCTGCCGGAGTTTGTCGTGTGGTCGGTGGACCCATCCAGCACCCGGCTCCAGCTCCCCCGTTTCTTCGTAGATGAACTGTCGGCCATCGCTCGGTGCGGCTTCTGGCTCCAGGCAGATGGCTGTCCTCCTGGGCTTCGCTGGAGGTCTCCGTCTTTGGGAACGGGGCTCTGACATGCGGCTGGCAAACGTTCGCCCGCGCGTGCGGCCTGGGCCAGTGGTGTACCCTGTACTTCAAGTTTGATGGCGACGCCACCCTCTTCGTGAGGGTGTTTGGGGAAGATGGTCGCCGTGCCGGGTGCTGCCCTGAAGACGACGACCGCGGCCGCCTGCCCAGCCCCGGCACCGACCAGGATGAAGATGGCGACTGGCGTACAGGCGGCGGTGCTCGGGGTTCACTGAGCTTCGGCGACCCCCTCTCAGGCAGCAGCTCCTCCAGCGGTGGCCGCGAACAGCCCCCGCGCCGTCGTGCCCGCCTGGGTGAAGGTAGCGCGTCAGCCCGCCGTCGCTCCCCGGTGAAGCGAGAGGAGGGATCCGCCTGAGCCCCAGGAGCAGCTCGAGCCTTCGCTGTGGGTTGGCGCAGGACGAATCGCGCCCGTTTTGTTTTCTTTCTTATCCTGCGTAAAAATAGAAAGTAATGTTGGGCCCCGCGGGGGCGTGTTAGAACTGCTGCTGTTTAACCATCATGCTGTTCCTGCATTGTGTTTCCGCGCCGCGCTCCTATGTGCGGGAACTATTTTATCTCGGTGGGGCTTGGCACGGTCCTTGCCTCCCGAGGCCATGGCCTCATCGTGCACTTCGTGCCCTGCAAGGATCAGTAGGAGGGGTAACTTACGGTCTCAGTTGTGGGGGCGATCGGCCCAGGTCCTGCGCTCGTGTCGCGATGCCCGTGGGGCACAGCCTGGGAGGGGTGCTCCCGCAGAGGACTCGGATAGGAAAGCTCCAAACGATGGGGGCAGAAAACACTCGCGAGGGCGCCCGCGAACCTCCCTCGCGAGACTCGTGCGAGAGAAAACGAGGCAAGTGAGCGAGAAAGACAAAGAGTCACAAGCCAGGAACGTCAGCAACTCCAATAAAACTTCAAACGGGAACAAGCAAGCCAACTACAGAAAGCAAATGGGAAAGCCGCGTCCGGCACCTATTCTAGTCTTCGACGTCTTCTCACCAGCACGGAGCTAAGTGCTGCCACTGGGCGTGGGCGGGAGCCCCCGAGGCCCGAGGGCGGCACTCCGGAGACTCCGGGGCGTGTACAGCCCCACTCATTATTACGTGAGAGTGTCACGGGCGGCGAGCTTCACAGGCATTGGCCTTCTTCACAAGCACCAGGCCTTTCTCGAAATGCGACAGCTTCACAGGCATTTGCCTTCTTCACAGGCACCGGGCCTTTTCCAAAACGCAGCTTCACAGGCATTCGCCTTCTTCACAGGCATCGGGCCTTTTCCAAAACGCAGCTTCACAGGCATTCGCCTTCTTCACAGGCACCGGGCCTTTTCCAAAACGCAGCTTCACAGGCATTCGCCTTCTTCACAGGCACCGGGCCTTTTCCAAAATGCAGCTTCACAGGCATTCGCCTTCTTCACAGGCACCGGGCCTTTCCTAGGCGCTAGGCCTCGCTCAGGGATAGAACCTCCAGAGATGTTGAATATTCCACGCGTTCTGGATGGGTACCCCCTCCGTGGTCTCCAAGCGCGCGGAGCTAGGCCTGGAGACATGAACAACCTTGAATGGGCCCTCCCACATGGGAGAGAGCTTGTGCAGCCCCTCCCTGGAGAGAACCCGTCTGAGCACGAGATCCCCTACCTCAAGAGTTTTGGGGCGGATGTTGCGGCAGTGATATCATCGCAGCGCCTGTTGATACCTTGCCGCTCGCAGCGCGGATTCTCGACGGCGTTCCTCCCCCACCACGAGATCCGTCCCCTGCATGGCGTCCTACTGCATCTCGTCGAACGCCAGGACCCATGCGGAGCGACGCCTGACCTCGTGAGGGAGAACAGCCTCTGCTCCGTAGACGAGGAAGAACGGGGTCTCGCTAGTCGGCTTGGTCGCAGTTGTGCGGATTGACCACAGCACGGACTGGAGCTCGTCGTACCAGCCCCTGCCGCAGGCTTCTAGCTTCTTCTTGAAGGTCCCGGCTTTCAGGCCCCTCAGGACCTCCGCATTGGCCCGCTCGGCCTGGTCGTTGCTTCGGGGGTGTGCTACCGAAGCGTAGCATATCTGCGTTTCAAGGTTAGCACAGTACGTTTTGAAGAGATTACTGGTGAATTGCGAACCGTTGTCGGTGATGATGCGGTTGGGCACCCCAAATTGGCTCACGAGGCCCTTGATGAATTTGACCGCTGAGCCTGCCGGGATTGTGTGGACGGCTTCCACCTCAGCCCACTTGATGAATTTGTCCACGTCGACGTTGAGGTAGCGATAGCCCCCTGGCGCCCGAGGAAACGGGCCCAGAATGTCCAGCCCCCAAACTGCGAACGGCCATGAGAGGGGTATAGTCTGTAGACCCCCCGCAGGCTGATGGATCTGCTTAGCGTGAAACTGGCAAGCCTCGCAAGCCTTCACAAGCTCAACGGCGTCGTTGAGCGCTGTGGGCCAATAGAATCCACTACAGAACGCCTTGCCGACGAGGGTCCATGACGACGAGTGGTGTCCGCAGTCTCCATCGTGTATGTCTGCTAGCAGCTCCTTCCCTTGCTCTCGGGAGATGCAACGTAGGGACACGTCATTTGGTCGCTTCCTGTAGAGTTCTCCATCCCTGATGCAATAAGCCGTGGCCTGCCGCGCCACACGCTCCACTTCCTCCTCATTCTCCGGCAGAGTCCCTTGCATCAGGTAGTTCTTGAGCTTCGGGATCCAACACCCTTCCCAAGGCTCTAACGCCGGGAGCAGGCGTGCCCCAGAGGTTGGGCCACAGACCGGGGCTCCTGAGGCAGGCGGCTGAGGGAGCTCCTCCCTTGGTTGCGCCATGCTCGATAGTGACGGTACCTCCGAGGGTTTGAAGAGCCGCTCCTCAAAGACGCCAGGCTCCTGAGGCAGCCGCCTAGATGCCCTCTTGGCGATGTCATCAGCCTCCTGATTGGTGCCACGAGGCACGTGCTGCAACTCCAGCCTCCAGAATTGTTTCTCCATCTTGTGAACCTCAACGAAGTAGGCTTCCATGTGCTCGTCCTTTGGCTCGTATATCTTGTTGGAGAAGTTGACGAGGAGCTGCGAATCGCCCTTGATGATGAGGCACTTCACCCCTAAGGCAGTTGCGGCCTTCAAGCCTGCTATTAGGCCTTCGTACTCCGCTATGTTGTTGGAGACCTTTTCTCCGTGCTAGAAGCAAAGTTGTACGGCGTAGTAGAGTTTGTCCTGGGTAGGGGAAACGAGCACTGCGCCAGCTCCCGCACCGTGTCGGGAGAACGCCCCATCAAAGTACATGACCGGCCATCCGGCGCTTCACCTCCCGGGGAAAGTGATCGGTCTTCGCCTGCCTCGAGACCCGGCGCTTCTGCCCATTCTGCCACGAAATCCGCAAGTGCGGCCCCCTTGATGACTCTGGTCGTACTAAATTCTAGAAGAAATGCCTGTAGCTCGATGTTCCATTCAGCAACCCTTCCAGCTGAGTTGGGGCTCCTGAGCACTCTTTCCAAGGGGTATGCTGAGACGACTTTGATAGGATGTCCCTGGAAGTAGTGGCGCAGCTTGTGTGAGGCCACCAGTAGCGCGAGGAGGAGTTTTTGAGGCATGGGGTACCATGCCCTTGCGTCCCGTAGCACCGTGCTGACAAAGTAAATGAGATGCTCGACAAGGTTGAGGGTGCTGGCGCTGCTTGTATCCTCCAAAGGTCGAGGCGCCTCTTAACGGAGCTCCCGGTGCTTGGTCGCCTGAAGAGGCCTCTCCTACCCCGGGTGCGTTCTTCTGCTGCGGTTGTTCCTTTCCGGCCGCGGTTGCGACCTTCACGAGGCCCTCCTGGCTCTGCTTTTCTTCAGTTTGGACGGTCGATGCGGCCTTGGCACAGCGCTCCTCCCTGACCGCTACCAGGGCTGCGCTACTGGAGTAGGGGGTGGCCGCAAGGTAGAGCACCAGGGGCTCCCGAGGACGCGGAGCTACCATCACTGGTGGACTAGTAAGGTACATCTTGAGGTCCTGGAATGCCTTGTCTACCTCTTCAGTCCATTCGAAGGGACCCTTTCTCTTCATTAGCTTGAAGAAGGGCAACGCTCGTTCCCCCAGCTTGGAGATGAAACGCCCCAGTGCAGTTACACGCCCGGTGAGCTTCTGCATTTCTCTGAGGGTCCTTGGTGGGCTCATGTCTTCGACTGCCTTGACCTTCTCCGGGTTGGCCTCGATGCCCCTGTGGGATACGAGGAAACCCAGGAGCTTGCCCGAGGGGACTCCAAACATGCACTTCTCTGGATTGAGCCGTAGGTCCACTTCGTTGAGGCTCGCGAAGGTTTCTTCCAGGTCCTGTATCAGGGTTCTTGCCTCACAAGACTTCACCACAATGTCATCGACGTAAGCTTTAGCGTTCCTCCCGAGCTGCCGGCCTAAGGCGATGTGCATCAGCCGCTGAAAGGTCGCGCCTGCGTTGCGCAACCCAAACGGCATGCACATATAGCAGTACACTCCACACGGGGTCAGGAAAGCCATCTTCTCCACGTCTTCCACCGCCATCTTGATCTGGTGATAGCCCGAGAAGGCATCTAGGAAGCACAATAGGTCACACTCTGCGGTGGAGTCGACTAGGGATGGCAATGGGGACAATCCCCTACGGGGACCTATAGAACATCCCCGTACCCATCTATTCCCCATCACCCCATCCCCATCCCCGTTTGCATGACCGGGGATGAAATTTTCCCATACCCATGCCCCACTGGGAAGCGGGGCCCCATTAGGGTCCCCATCCCCATAAACAAATAATCATATATATAATATGATAAAATACAATCAACATTTATTAAAGTGAAATAACAAATAAAAATGCACTAATAATGGTACATGGCGACAAGATGTTGTATGCACCATGGTTGAACACATAACAAGCCATAATGGGCATGTTTCCAACACAAATATCATAGAAATATTGAATAGCGTGAGCACACGCTTGAAGAGAGTATCAATGCAAACACCACATTTAATAAGGACGAAATTTGTCTGACTCGCTTGACATAATTTATTGACTACAAAATTTGTTTGACTCGCTTGACATAATTTATTGACTCCAACATAAGGTTCCATGTGACCATAACTAACTTAAGGTAAACATGATCGTGCACAAAAGTATTGCAGAGGTAGCAAGCTAACAGCTACAGCCTTGGTATGTGTTCGGCATCATTGTTTGTTGAAGTTGAGCTGACTTGTAGGAAGTACAGAAGGAACCCCCTCTATAGTGTGATGCGCTGCAGAAACACATACGACAACTATAAAAAAATGCTTGATGAATAGATAAAAATCTTTGAAGTATGAAAATGGTGCCATGTACAATCTTAGATTGACTCACCTCTAAACCTTCTTGTATATCATCAAGGCAACTCCAGAAACTAGCAGCCTCGGTCTTCTCATCATCTACATGTGACATGTCCAAAAAAACAGAAACATAAATTTAATCATAAAACTAGAAAATAGAAATGGTTAAAGGATCAAATGATAGAGAAATGTGGAAACCTTTAGCTTTGTTTCTCTCCTAGTTTTGTGAACACATTAAAGCCTCTAGCAACTCAGGGGTCAGACGACTGCGGTGCTCACTAAGTACGCTTCCACTTCTACTGAAAGCTGACTCAGAAGCTACTGTAGTTACTGGGATGGCAAATATATCACGCGCAATAGCCCTCAAAGTTGGGTAGCGTGAACCAGCAACATTCCACCATCCCAACACATCAAAATTCTCTTGATTAGCTGCCACATACTCATCATCCAAGTAGCGGTCTAACTCTGTTCTGGATAAACTGGTTGTAGGCCTCTTTCTAGCTACTCGTGCACTGAAGATGGACATCACCTTGTTAGCTTCCATTGCAGAAATGGACACAGACTGGGCTTCTGTATTCTCTTGCTCACTCTCCATTTGATATTCAAGCATCAGGCTAGACACTAACTCACGGATCTCATGAACTTTACTCTCACAATCAATAATGGACTCGTCACCAAGGAGCATTTCAAAGCACACATGCAGCATATCAATCTTAAACCGTGGATCAAGGAGTGTAGCAATACCCATGAGGCCTTGGATATCAGACCAGTACCTGTCAAATTTTGCACTCATAGCATCTGACATAGCTTCTATAATTTCATTCCCACACTTCGACCACTTCCTTATATTCATTTTAATTTCACAGATCTTAGGAAAGTAAATATTAGCAGCCACATACTGAGTCCCAGAAAATATTTCAGTAATGTCAGCAAACAACTTAAGCCTATCACAGACTTCTCCACAAAATTTCCAATCATCATCACTAGGAGCACAAGTAAAGGTCTTTTCCCGCTGCCTCAAGCGATTAAATACACTCTTGTAGCGTAAAGCAACACTGAGCATAAAGTACGTAGAGTTCCATCGTGTTTTCACATCAAGGGATAATTTTTTACTTTGGTCTACTTTCAGCATCTTGGCAACCTCTTGAAAATTCTCTATTCTCTTAGGTGTGCTAGTCCAGAATGCAACACTATCACGGATTTTCTCAATCGATTCTTCTAACACATCCAAACCATCCTTGACTATCAGGTTAAGAATATGCGCACAACAACGCATATGTAAAATCTTGCCACCTAACATAAGCTTACTTGGACCTATCAGATTCTCTAATATGGGAATGCAAGCATCATTTGTTGTGGCATTATCAACAGTCAATGTAGATACCTTATCTTCCAGATACCATTCGACCAGTGCATCATGAAGTATCTCGGCAATTACACGAGCTGTATGTGGTGCTGGAACATAAATAAATCTGCATATAAAAATGCAAAAGCTTGTTATTAGAGACCATGTTATACAACGGTGGTGCAGTTTGCATAAAAAAATAACACAAAATATATGACCAAAAATACCTCATAATATAGCTCTGAAGCTTCCAGGATTCATCAACGAAATGTGCTGTGATAGCCATGTAGCCTCTTTTCTGATGTTCAGACATCCACATATCTATAGTGATAGCCACCCTGCTTTTATTTTTCTCCATGTAGTTGATAGCCCTCTTCTTTTCAATTTTATAGCTATCTAAGATGTCACTCCTAATAGTATTTCTTCTCACCATCTTAAATAATGGCTGGAGTGCAGAAACAAATTTTCTAAACTCAATCTGATCAACAATTGACAGAGGATAGTCATGGAGAAGAATCATGGAACCAAGAGCCTTTCTAGCAACATCCTGGTCAAAAGTATAGTTCTCTACAGCAACTTTCCCACCTTGTACATTCGAACTATACCTCAAAGAAGTTTGCTTCTTGGTGTCCGCAGGCCTCTTGCGATATGGACATATCTTTAAATGGTCAAGGAGATGCTTCGTTCCATTTCTTATTTCCCCTCCAAGCTTCTTTGAGCACCAGTTACACTTGGCCTTCATCATGTTCTTCACTTTTACTTTCTTAAACTCCTTCCAAACAGGAGATGTCAACTTCCTCCTAGGACGAACGACTACTTCTTCTGCTTCATTTTCTTCCTCTTGTGCTTCATCTTCTTCGCTGTCTTCCTCTATGACGACTGAATCTGTATTCATGGGCTCAGCCTGTGATACTGGTACCTCATCAGCTTCATGTTGAGGGGATGTCAGAGTAGGAGCGGTGACTAGGCTGCTGCTTCCAGCGGTGGAATCCAATGGATCAAGGATCTACAAGATGAAAGAAGTTTAAAACATATGATTTTGTTCATCAGTATAGTACAGTACTGCTACCCCATGTTGAAAATGCTACTTATCTCCCACTACGTGGAAAGAATAAAGGGATATGCATTGATTTGCACACACTAAATTATTATCACGTTAAATGCAAGAATATATATGGTATTGAGTAATATATGTAGTTACCAATTACATAATGATCATGAAAAAAATGATACTACATTTATCATAGGCATGCGTACAAATCAATTCATGTAAATAGACTGTTGTGGTAGTAAAGAAGTGTGAAAAATTATAATCAATCATTATGTGATTATGATTTCTGAAACTACTGACTAATTATTCAGTGCTAGCACGGCACAATTTAGAACTGACTCTCCCCCAAAAATTAGTGGATGATGATTGATGAACAGTACTAAAATCAATCTAAAAGTTTGCAAGCCAAGGGTCGACGAAAAACAACTAAATCTTAAAAATTGTGGATGACGACCAGTACTAAATCAATCTAAAATTTCAGCTTCATGACCGAATCTAAAAAGTCTGGATGCTGATCAGTACTACAAGATACTACATGTGAGACATACATGAAAAACAATCTTCACAAATTCCAATCTCCATCATGTATGGGCCAATCTCCATCAGCAGAAGATGTCCACGCCGGAGCATGAGGGCCAATCAACTAGAAGGACGGCGGGCAGGGAGCACGGCTAGGCGTGGCTAAGGACGGCGGGGCACGGTGGCCGACGAGGAAGGCACCTGCGCCGTCGTTGGACTCTTATGGCGGGGAGTGGCTCGGGGGGACGGCGCACCTGCGCCGCCGCCGCCGGCGGCCTCTGCTAGGTCGAAGCTGTCGGCTTCTCCTATCCCCTTCTTTTTTCTAGTCGCTCGAAGAGGATAAATACGAGAGAGAGAGAGCACCGTGGAGATGGATGGCTGTAGGAGACAAGGTGATGGCCGTCCGGCTGCTGGTGCCTGGGTCGTGGCTGATGAATTTGATGCATCAGCGTTACCTAGGAACCTTGAGCTACGGCGTTGTGCTTCTCCTGTTGCTGCAGATCTAGGAGTAGGACGTGTTGACTTCGTCATGGCGGCGGCTGAGGTGAGCACGATAAGATGAGAGCTAGGGTTATTAATTTTTTAGGGTTGACTTCATCCTGTATATATAAACATATATATGGTCCTACATGTCATATGTAAAATGCGGGTCCCCGTTGGGTAGCGGGTCTGGGGACTAGCATACCATCCCCATCCCCGTTGTACCCTATGCGGAATAAATAAGTTCGGTAAATATCCCCATGGGGAAGATTTTCACCCATCCCCTGCCCCTAATGAATGAAATCCCCATGGGTTTGGCGGGTATGGGGCCCCATTGCCGTCCCTAGAGTTGACTATCTGGTCAATGTGGGGGAGTGGAAATGGATCCTGCGGGCAGGCCTTGTTGAGGTTGGTGAAGTCGACGCACATGCGCTCCTTTCCTCCCTTTTTCGGCACAACGACCGGATTAGCCAGCCAATCAGGGTAGCGGACCTCGCGGATAACTCCTGCCGCCTCTAGCTTCCGGGTCTCTTGAACGATGAAAGCCTGTTTCTCAGTAGACTGCCGCCTTGCCTTTTGCTTCACGGGACGCACATTGGGGCACACGTTGAGGTGATGCTCAATCACTTCCCTTGGGACCCCTGCTAACTTATCAGGTTCCCACGCGAACACCTTCTTGTTTGCACGCAGGAACCTGATCAAGGCCTTCTCCTGCTCGGGCTCGAGGTTGGCCCCTATGGTGAAGGTGGCGCTAGCGGTCCCGTCCTCGTCGACTGGTACCTTCTTGGTTTCCGCCTTGTCTTGGGTCAACAGCTGCTTCTTTTTGGCCGGCGCAGCCCCCTTGGGCTCAGGGGTGTCGGTGCTAGTGAACTGCGCCACCGCGGCCGCCCTAAAAACAAGCTGGAGCACCTGCAGCGCGTCCTTTATGTCTCCTGACACGGTGAGGACGCCGCTGCTCTCAGACATCTTCATGAGGTTGTACGTCGGGTGAGTTGCTACCATGAACCGAGCCAAGGCCGGATAGCCGAGGATGGCGTTGTAGGGGAGGCCAATGGGGGCAATGTCGAAGTCGATCAGCTCCGTGCGAGAGTTGTCGCAGGTGCCGAAGGTCACTGGGAGGCGGATCTGTCCCAAGGAGGCGGTGGAACCGGCTCTGACGCCCGAGAAAGGCCTGCTGGGTTGGAGTCGCTCCAGCGGCACGTGGAGGAGGCTGAAGGCCTCCACCGAGGGCACGTTGAGGCCGGCACCACCGTCGATGAGGTCCTGGTGACGGCCACTTGGCAGATGGTGGGGGTGCACAGCATCGGGAGTGCGCCTGAACCAATGGGGTTGAAGGGGTGGTCCTCCGAGTCGAAGGTTAACTCGGGCGCCACCCAGCCCGGGGGGGCTTCTCGGCACTTGGGGGCGGTGCTGATCCGGCGGGTGAACGGCTTGACGTGATGGCTCGAGGGTGGTGCCTGGGAGCCACCCAGGAGAGCTGCGACGGCGGGCGGCGCTGGTGCGGCGAAACGGGCGAGGAAGAGGTCACGCAGCTCCTCCCAGGAGGTGACAGAGGCCGTCGGCAGGTGGACGAGCCACGCGCGCGGGATGCCAATGAGGGCCATGGGTAACCAGTTGGCCATCACCCGATCATCGCCCCCGGCTCCGAGGACGGCCTCCTCGTACGCCAGTAGGAAAATCATCGGGTCCATCGTGCCGTTGTAGCGCGGTGGCATCTCGGGCCCGAACTTGCGCGGCCACTGCACCTGTCGCAAGGCGGGGGCCAAGGCCCGGAGCCCCCTGGCCCCTGCGTCGGCATCCGCTGCTGGAGCAGGCGGCGCGCTATCCGCCATGAGGGCGGGATGTGATGTCGGGGGAGAGCGGGTCGTCAGGAGGGAGGCCTCCGGCGCACCCCTACCTGGCGCGCCAAATGTCAGATTTCGGGTTCCGACAGACCCTTGAGGTTCGAACACTGGGGTGCGCGCGAAGATCTCTCCCCTACCGATCTACGTCCAATCTCCTCACATAATCTAAGATGGAAACAACGAACAACACAAGGGACACTAGGTTTATACTGGTTCAGGCCACTGTTGTGGTGTAATACCCTACTCCAGTGTGTGGTGTGGTGGATTGCCTCAGGGGGCTGATGATGAATAGTACAAAGGAAGAACAGCCTCGCGAGAGGTGTTCTTGAGCTGGTGCGATAAACTGCTAGGGTGAGTTCAGTCGGCTCTCTCTCTCTCTCTCTACTAGGGTTCTACCAGATCTTTTCTTATCTCCCTACTCTGTGGTGGCTAGCCCTATTTATAGAGGCCCTGGGCCTCTCCCCAAATAATGAGCGGGAAGGGCACCAACACTTGGCCATTTTGGAGGGGAACATATAGTACAGGTTATCCTGACCAAAGGTGGTCTTCGGCTGCCAAAAGCACTGGTGATGACGCCATCTTGGGCTCCACGGTGACCTCCGTCCTACCGCTCCGCTGGTCTTGGTCTTGTTGCACCGGAATGGTAACCTTTTCCCGATGCCTTGGCCTGTGCTTGCCCCCTTTGCACCAAAGAGGAAACAAGGACACTGCGCAGGCCGGCGCCCGGCTGGCGCCCGCCTGGTCTCGATCGTCATGGCTTGTGTCACGGGCTCTTCACGAGGTACCCCTGCCTTGATCTCTTCGCCTCCTCGCGAGCCTGCCTGACGAGGCTGCCTCTGAGGAAGCTTCATGTCGTCCGCCCCGCGAGGCTTGGCCCCTCGCGAGGGTCTTGAGCTTGAGCTGATGAAGATGGGCCGCGCTGGGCCCCCACTTGAGCTACGTCGCAGGCCGCAGGAAGGAAAGTATGAGGGACCCCCATTCCCAGAACGCCGACAGATGCAATTACAATCCATGGGCATGATATCAACATAATCACGGGATGCAACATAACTATCCACCACATCAACTATGAAATAATCTCCAACTGAGCATGGCATAATGACGAGCATAAATAATACAAGTGCAACACTACTCATAGTATAACATAACATGACCACTAGCATCAACCATAAATAACATGCAAGAACTTATCAATAACATCACCGAGTAACACTTAACCAACTAACAGCAACGGAACAATGCCTATTAATAGTACTCGGTAACTGACGTTAGTCATGCACCGAAGAGCATGACCAACCAACATGTACTACTATCAAGCATGGCAATATGAAAGTAATACTAGCAACTAGTAGGGCATGATAACCAGGTGCATAACAACATAGCAAACAAGTAAGCACAATCCCAGAAGCATTTCCGAAACAACGATAACCATATTTTAAACAAGCAATCATTTAATAAATATTCAAGTTGAAAACCATGGCTACTGTATGACTATCATGCAAGTGGGTATTGTGGCTTGCCTGGGGGTGAAGAAGGCACCGGAAAGAAGTGCGGTGAAGCTGCGGAAAGATTTGCCGGAAACAGTTCTCTCTTGGAGGGGCTGTTTACGTGCAAGGGCAAAAAGGTCATTTTCATAGTTTCAAACCATAGTGAAAATGAGACGAACAGAACGGGCTCGACGAAACGAAGAAATGGGCTTTGGAATCACCTCATTTGGAGTTGTGGTTAAAAAGATATGAAGTGTTTTCTGCCAGGGACCTATCTGTAATGAAAATATTTTCAAACAGGGCCTAGACAGAAAAACAGAAAGCGCCTTTCGACAGAATACGCTTCCCGACTGAGAAAACATAAACTCGACCGCAACAGAGACCGAGTACGCTTTCGGATAGGGAAGACGTATTCCGGCGGAATACGCTTCCACTTATCCTAGTCAGCAGAGGCGGGGCAGGGGCTTGGGCAACTGACGTGCGAGTCCCATGGGTGGGGCCCATCACTAATCCAGCTTGACCGGGCGGGTCAACGCCCGAGTGGCTGCCAGGTGGGGCCCACCTTATCCTCTCCCTTTCTCTCTCCTCTCGCCTGGCTCCTTCTCCTTCCTCCCGTACCCCCGTCCCCTCCCCCCCCCCGGGCGCGGCGAGGGACCCAACGGGCTCCGGGCGGAGCGCCGCCTCCATTCAGGCGAGGGGCACTCGCCGGGGACGCGCAGGTCTGCTGCGGCTCGTGTCAACAGAAGGCACAGGCGGGCGGCAGCCTATGGCGGGGATGAGGCAGCACGGCCACTCCGGCGGCACGAGGAGTGGACGGGGAGGTCCATCAGGCTCCGGTGGGTCTTCTGGTGGTGGAATGAGGAGGGGAGGGGCTTGGCATGCCGCGAATTTAGCCGGGCTCTGGCGCTAGGAACTGCGGCCATGGGGTCTAGGAGAGGCTCTGGAGCTCGGGCTAGAGGTCGGGAGGGCCTAGAGGAGTGCGGTGGAGGCGATGGTGTGCTCGGAGTGGCTCGGGGTAGCCTTTGTATAGGTGGGGCGAGGAGGCCGAGCTGTCACCGCCGCGGATGCGTGTCCGGCATCATGGACGCATGTGCACGCGCTCGAGCTCGAAGGTAGACGACGGGGGAGGCACAGGGGAGAGCTTCACGGGGCAGAGGCGACCAAGGGAGCGCAGAGAGAAGGATCTGAACGCCATTAATGCCTTGTCGGCACTCTGTGCTCGTGGACGCGCGGCGGCTTGCGTCGGTGAGGAAGCGGACGGAGGGGGAGAGGGGTCCAGGTGATCGCCGACGACGCGGGCTAGCTGCTGGACATGCCCGTGCTCGCTGAGACGCTGAGCAGAGAAGGGGCCCAAGCAAGAGGCCATTCTGGGCGTGGCCATTGCACGCCAAAACGGTGGTCACCGCGTGCACTGGTGCACACAATGCCACGAGCTAAGCCAAACGATGTCTGGGGTGGAGTCATTCCTGGGGAGGTTGCATCGAGGTGGTAGATTGGTTAAAAGTGACACGGTTAAATGGCAATTAACACCTGAAGTTTACTGCAGTAAACTTGATCATGTACTGCTGAATAACAGGGATGTGATTGGGTCAAATGGAGTTGTCTGGTAAGTTCATGGTAAGAAGGACTTACATCCTGGTAATTTTGAGAAGAATTGGACCACTAATTAATAAAGTTCCTTTACAACCAAGTAATCTGGTCCAGAATGAAGATCATGATGATGCTCTCAAATGGAGGAGCCACTTGAGCTGAACTTTGGCAAGGCAGGCTTATTTGGCCATACGAAGATGCTGCAAAAGGTTTCATACCAATTGGATAAACCAAAATGGTACTTCCTTCACAAACATTTTCACTGACCAGAAACTTGCAAACATTCTAGAGGAAAAATGACTTAATTAAACATGCCCAAAATGGGTGGAGGTAGGTTATATGGATAATAGAAGGCCTAGAAAAATTGGCAGCCATAATGGAGCAATATACAATATACTTGCTTCACAAACTGAAATTTTGGACAGAATCAAAGAATTGATGGTGAGCTCACATGGAGGCATGACATGAGCTCTACTTTGGTGGATAGCTATGATATGATGATATGAGGGATCATGCAAAATGGCAACTCATTTGGATATGCCTAGCTTGTACTTCCTTCACATATGGACAGGAAAAGGTGTCCAAGGAGTTTGAGGTCAATTGGGAAAAGATAAATGGCACTTGCTTCACATTCTGCCATTTTAGGACAGAATAGGAAATGAATTATTTGAGCATGATGGGGAACATGGAAAATGAAATATTTTGCCATATTTGAGAAAGATATGGACCCAAACAATTTATGAGAATTATTTGGGAATTTTAGGAGTGATGGAAATAAAGGTTGCTTCACAACCTAGGGCAATTTGAGTTATTCCTTTAATAGAAAAGGAATATTCCCAATAAAAGAATATTGGGATTTGGGCTAGGATGAAAATGACAGGGTCTAGGGAAGGATTTGGGTATGACAAGCCACTCTGAAGCAAAGAAGAGTTCATCTTCTTCACTTTCCAGACCACAAGCCACGGAAAAAGAAACTCAAGCAAAAACCTCAGAAAAACAAAAGAAAAAGAAAGGGCCAAAAATCAGGCTGTCACAAACCTTACCCCCTTAAAGAAATCTCGTCCTCGAGATTTGGTTGCTCAGGGAACAAGTATGAAGATACTGACTTAAGGAAACCGTTTCCAACTTAGTCCTTATTTTTGTTCCCACTAAATTTTTATCTGACTACTCAGGGGTGGTTTGAAAAATACTGACTTAAGGAAACCGTTTCCAACTCGGGTATCCTTTTTCTTATTTTTGTTCCCACTAAATTTTTATCTGACTGGCCCTGGGGTGGTTTGCTTTAATATATCCATATTCTGATAGATCTTACCTTGCTTGTTCATGCTTATATAGACTCCAGTTTCTTTTTAGATCTGCTGACTTAACTGACTGTGATTGATCCTCACAACTGAAATATATGCCGGTCTCACAAATCCAAGAGTGATTTCCGCTGGTTGTGTCATCCGGCACTGACAATCTTTCATGAAGTGGTGATCAGATTTTCCTAGTGGACACCCAAGCTCTAACTCCTTGCATTGGAGTTTTGGAATCATCTTAACTGGTTCCGCTGTCTTGAGTATCAGATCCGTACCAAATATTTGATTGTTGCTTGCCGTGGCTAACATAAGAGTTTGACTTGTAGGATAATATCTGCAGACTTGACTGATGGTGGTTCTGCACCACGAGGGTCTTGCAACAATTTTCATACCCACATCACTGGTCTTGCTTCTTCATTTTTTTTTCTTAGCCTGGATCCTTGGTTGAAAGAGCTAGGTCATATTGCTTCTTTGTATCACCATAGGTACTGTCGGTACAATATTTCGGCAATCGCAGCTTATCCTCATAATCCTTTGTCACACTGCAGTGTATATTGGCCTTCTTCTCCTAACCATCCTCACGTGGTTGTCAGATCCTCATCCGAGTGACTTGTAAAATCTTGGTGGTATGTTCACCGCATATATATATATGAGAATCTGATTCCCGAGACAGACTAGTATTCTGACTGATTCTTGCTTCTGACCAAAATGTTGCGGATCTGATTCTTGGGATTCACTGCCATATGCTTTCAATTCACAGCGTACTACCTTGTACCAATGTCTTACTGAGGAAGATTGGCTGGCTTGTGCTCGAAACTTCCATCGGACAGCTTGCTGAAGAAGACTGGTTATCGTGCTTCAGAAGCTTACCCCCTTAAAGACTTTGCTGGGGAAAGACTCAGTACCTTATGCCGGAAGCTTTTCTGGTTGCCTACTAAAGAAGACAGAGTACCTTGTGCGGGAAATCATCCATGTCTCGTACTGAGGAAGATATATCAATCTTGCCTTGGAAGCTTCTCGGGTATCTTGCGAGGGAAAATTTGTTTGCTTACACCAGAAGCTTCTTACTGTGATATGCGGACCGATTTCCACATATATAACCATCTTACAATTTTTGTTATTGATTTCTTGTATGAAACGGGGTTTTGCAGGACTATCCTCCTTTCTGAGTACATGCCATATTCTTGCTTGCTTCCAGGTACGTCGGGTTCCAAAATCATCCTCAACGAAAAATTAAACTTGTATCTGAGCCATACCTATGATAATATTTTGTCAACCTTGCACACAATTTACCTTCTTGCTGATTTGATCATTTCTGCTATGAGGAGTGCACACTGAGGGAGACTTGACACTCAGTAACATGATCAGATATTCCCCAATCTGAATGCAGTCAGCTGAGAATTTCATATTGTGGTGAGGAGTGCATGTTAATGCAAACTTTATACTGACATTCCATCCAGGATTTCTTTTGTATTCAGACGAGCTATTTCCAATTTCACTGTAGTCTGCTGACAATTCCATTATGTTTAGCTGAGTTTCCAAATATATGCATTTCTCGCTGACTCTTCGGGTCCGGTGTCAGCTGACGAGCAACTTTAATAGGTGGAAAATTCGTAACACCGAAGGACCAAAGAAAGAAACGACTAAAACAAAATCACACAAGCATACTACTAATATAAATAATCAAACAATCATCACATATTACTGCTACTCACACAATAATATGCATGCACACCTAAGCACACAAATCTCGAAAAAACTCTGGTATTACGATCTAATATGGTGTGGCGGTGTGCATGAAAATTATATCCATGTGTGGAAGGAGTTGGCGTAACCGAAGCTACACCAAGCACTGGCTGAACAGTGGCTGGATCTGGATGGATACACAGGTGAGAACGGACTTGACGACCAAGTAGTGAGACACAAAAGTCACGACCACCTCTTCATCAAGCATACGAAGGGAATCGTACCCGTCCAAAGAATGAAATGACATGGCAAGATAACAGTGGAAGACTGGGTTTATTGGTATTGCCCTTTTTTGATAACCAAGATCAGTAAGGGTTGCCAAGGGAACGACATGGAGGGCAATGGATGATGATGTGGTCGCATCACACCGAGGAGCAGGCATGCTACGAAAGATGGTGCAGGCAGTGGACCGAAAATGATGCCACCTACACTCACAAGATTAACCGTTAGCGACAAAATAACAATCTATATGCATGCTATGCGTCAAACAAATGCAACAAACAAGTGCAACAAACCAACTGGGGTCTATACTACCGCTTTCTAACTTCTGCGCGGGCTAGGGCATCCTACAGCCAAACCTGCTCTGATACCAAGCGCTGTGGCACCCTGGCTCAGAGAAAACCGGAACGCCCCGTATTCTAGCCCAGAGATCGAGGAGAAGTCTTATGGAATACGGCACTGCTTAGCATAGAACAAACCAGCTTTCTATTATTACACGAATATGATTACAAGGTCTCTGATATTACAATGAATAACATCGGCACGGCGACACTACGCCATCCTTAGTTGCTCTATGCAAGCAGCAGAACAACTCGAAGCAGCGAAAGAACTCTAGCAGCGGAAAAACTATTGGCGACGGAACAACGACGATGATGGTGAACTTCAATCCACAGGGACTCTGGCTGGAATGCTTATCCTAGCTTGCGAACACAGGAACAACGCCAAACAAGCAAGCAATCCAAGCACGACCTGCAAGCTGGCATGACACGCCAGGTCAATACATTGAATGTACTTGCAAGCTCACAATTAACCAGAAGCATTCAAGACAAACAACAGCATGGCAATTACAGGTTAAGCAGGAATTAACATGAGATCATTAGGATAGCATGGCATGAACAACATGACATCCAAAGTAATACTCCCAAAATAATACGAGCTACCATCATGAAAATAAGCATAATAGCCACTAAGAGCATCTCCAGCCGTTGGCCCCCCAGGGGGCGCCTAAAATCGCCGCCTGGGGGTGAGCCGGCGCAAAAATTGAGCCTGGGGGCGAGTTGGTCCCCAGCCGCCGGGCCCAGGGCCGCCCCAGGTGCGTTTAAAAACAAATTTGTATAGAAAATTTCGGCACAGTTCGGCGAAGTTCGGCGAAACATGATAAATTTCGGCAAACTTGGGCATATATTAGACATGTTCGTCGGTTTTCATTACATAGCAAAATAGATAACTAAACTAAAAGAGAAACTGGTTGAACGCCGAGTAGTCGCCGTCGTCGCCGCCATCGTCGCCACCGTCGTCGGACTTCTCCTCCTTGACGCGTCCGTCCCTGGTGGACCCCTGACCGGCATCGCCAACGCGGGCTGGTGGCGGTGGCGCGATGTCGTTGTCGCTGTCGCAGATGACGACGACCCCGCCTTCGTCGCGTCCGTGTCAGCGCTCCGCGAAGCGGCGCTGGGCGGTGCACTGGCTCTCCTTCGCCTTCTCCAGGCGCTCCTTCTCCATCGCTATGGAGTCCCTGCGTCCCATTCCAGGGCCGCGTCGTCGTCGTCGAGCTCCGTCTTTACCGGCGCGGCCGGCTCCTTCTTCACCGGCGCGAGCCCTGGCTCCTCTTTGGCTTGACGAAGCGCGGAGGAGGAGCCGACGAGGAGGCACGCCAGCCGCCCTCATTGATGACGATGCCGGCGCTGCGAGTGCGCCGGCCGAGCGGCATCTCCGCCGTGGGCTCGGCCTTGACGCCGAGCAGGGCCGGAGCACCGGAGGAGTGCGAGGAAAATCGCGAGGAGGAAGAAGAGGAGGGGGACCCGAACCTCCTTGGCACCCATGGCCCGGCGCGTCGGTGGTGCGCCGGGGCGGCCACCCTCGCCGGGTACGCCAACGGCGGGTCGTTGCCTCCCTTGAGGTACGTCAGCACGCCCTCGAGTGTGCGGCCGGGGACGCCCCACCACAGGTGGCGCCCCTCGCTGTTCTTCTGGCCGCCGACCACCGGCGCGTCGTTGGTGGACGCCAACCGCTGCTGCTGGCGGCGCTCGAAGTACGCCGCCCAAGCCGCGTGGTTGTCGGCGGTGTACTGGGTGAGGGAGAGCTGGGCGTCGGTGAGGGAGGCGCGGACAACCTCAACCTCCTCGGCAAAGTAATTTGGCTTGGCCACATCGGGCAACGAGGGAACGGGCACTCCCCCGTCGCTGAGCCTCCACCCCGTCGGCCCGGCGCGCATGTCCGGTGACGCCGGGATGTTCGCCTGGAACAGGAGCCAGGACTCTTGTTCGCGCAGCGAACGGCGGCCAAAGCCGTTGGCCGCCGCCTCGTCTCCGGCGAAACGCTCTGCCATGGCGACGGGCTCAGGAGAGGGAGAGAGGGAGAGGGAGGGGCTGGGCGGCGACGCTCGGGAGAGGTAGAGGGAGGGGCTGGGTGGCGGCGAGGGGCGGGGCTTGTGTGGGCACAGGCGAGGGAGGCCACCGGCTATATAGCCGCATCGCGCCCGTGTGAACGCGTGCGAGGGAGGGGAGGCGTCGGCGCGTCGTCCCGTGACGCGCCGCCCGTGAGGAATCAATGTCAAGGCTGACCGGCGGCAGCCTTGCCATTGATTCCCCACGGGAACCGAGGCCGTTGGGGGAAGACGAGGCACCGTGTCGCTGACACGGCTGGCCCACGGCTTTTTCGCACCAAAACAGCTCGCCCCGGCGCCCCCGGGTGCCCCCCAGCGCACCGAGTTCAGCCTGGGTCCGCCGGCACTGTTTTCGGCCCAGGCCTGCGAAAATCAGGCTCCTGGGGGCGCGACTGGGCCGTTTTTTCAGCGCCGGCGCGAGAAAATCGCCTGGGGAGGCCTTCCTGGGGGCGCGGCTGGAGATGCTCTAAGAATCCAAAGGCAACATGAACATGATACTGATAAAACAATATGAGCATAGCATGAACATATGAATCTGTCGGTACTAACATGCAACATGATAACACTACATGCACCAATTATTCTGCTCAGGTTATCTCTCAACCATCACACGCAGCACTTACCAACCTCGGACATCACATGATCATCTCAGGATCAAATCAAGCTTGGTATAAACAATACCGTAGTAATCATTAAATGGCCACAAGGAGCTTGATCTTTACCCATGATTCTCGCACAACATCACGAATATCCAACAACTCAGTATCCTTGATACCACGGTGATCATTCCGGCGATCACAACCATGACCAACACTTGGTCTCAAACAGTGATTATTCCGGCGATCACAACCATGACCAACACTTGGTCTCAAACGGTGATCATTCCGGCGATCACAACCAACTTATCTCCTCATCAAACCGGGGTTGTCATTAATCAAGTTATTATTAATATTGTTGACTCACGCTAGGACCGACACGAACTGGGCCCTTATCCGCGGGCACAGCTATCGATAGATTTAATATACACTCTGCAGAGGTAGCACACTGTACCCACACCACGGAACCCATGGCCTCGCACTCCCATTCCGGTGGACCAACGACGTTCCGACAAAATCAATCTACTGCCGTGACACTCTCCCGGCCACTCTGACCCACTCCCAACTGGGCTAGTCATGGGTGGCCCCGTGTCTACCAAAGACACCCCGACCACCGTCGTGGTCAAAACACTCCCACTCGGGGACACTCCCACTCGTGGACCGGATCCATAACAATAAAAACAACAGGCACACAAGGTTATGTCCGCCTACCTAATCAGGGTAAGAACGCCCATAACCTTCCCTCGTGGGAGGCACCGGCGAGATGCACGACAATAGACCCAGTTAGGACCTGACCCATAAGGTAAGCGTGGTTGCACTAGTCAGTTTCGATCTCGCGGCATCATGACTCAGCCAACAGTTGTTTAAGTTCAATTAAATCCGGTTAAACTTGAATGCAATATGCTGAGGCATGATAAAATAACATGATGCAATTACAATGCATGAGTATGATATCAACATAATCACGGGATGCAACATAACTATCCACCACATCAACTATGAAATAATCTCCATCTGAGCATGGCATAATGACGAGCATAAATATTACAAGTGCAACACTACTCATAGTATAACATAACATGACCACTAGCATCAACCATAAATAACATGCAAGAACTTATCAATAACATCACCGAGTAACACTTAACCAACTGACAGCAACGGAACAATGCCTATTAACAGTACTCGGTAACCAACGTTAGTCATGCACCGAAGAGCATGACCAACCCAACATGTACTACTATCAAGCATGGCAATATGAAAGTAATACTAGCAACTAGCAGGGCATGATAACCAGGTGCATAACAACATAGCAAACAAGTAAGCACAATCCCAGAAGCATTTCCGAAACAACGATAACCATATTTTAAACAAGCAAT
The DNA here is from genome assembly GCF_003073215.2 of Triticum urartu. NCBI lineage: Eukaryota > Viridiplantae > Streptophyta > Magnoliopsida > Poales > Poaceae > Triticum > Triticum urartu. The sequence continues at coordinate 325,330,248 of NC_053026.1, forward strand.
CATTTAATAAATATTCAAGTTGAAAACCATGGCTACTGCATGACTATCATGCAAGTGGGTATTGTGGCTTGCCTGGGGGTGAAGAAGGCACCGGAAAGAAGTGCGGTGAAGCCGTGGAAAGATTTGCCAGAAACAGTTCTCTCTCAGAGGGGTTGTTTACGTGCAAGGGAAAAAAGGTCATTTTCACAGTGTCAAACCATAGTGAAAATGAAACGAACAGAACGGGCTCGACGAAACGAAGAAATGGGCTTTGGAATCACCTCAGTTGGAGTTGTGGTTAAAAAGATATGAAGTGTTTTCTGCCAGGGACCTATCTGTAATGAAAATATTTTCAAACAGGGCCTGCACAGAAAAACAGAAAGCGCCTTTCGATAAAATACGCTTCTTGACTGAGAAAACATAAACTGGACCGCAACAGAGCCCGAGTACGCTTTCGGATAGGGAAGATGTATTCAAGCGGAATACGCTTCTACTTATCCTAGTCAGCAGAGGCGGGGCAGGGGCTTGGGCAACTGACGTGCGGGTCCCACGAGTGGGGCCCGTCACTTATCCAGCTAAACCGGGCGGGTCAACGCCCGAGTGGCTGCCAGGTGGGGCCCGCCTTATCCTCTCCCTTTCTCTCTCCTAGCTCCTTCTCCTTCCTCCTGTTCCCCCCGACAGGAAGCAGAGGAGGAAGAAGGGGAAGACACCGGCGACGGGGCTGACCGGCTCCGGTCACCTTAGGGCGCGGCGAGGGACCCAACGGGCTCCGGGCGGAGCGCCGCCTCCATTCAGGCGAGGGGCACTCGCCGGGGACGCGCAGGTCTGTCGCGGCTCGTGTCAACAGAAGGCAGAGGCGGGCGGCAGCCTATGGCGGGGACGAGGCAGCACGGCCACTCCGGCGGCACTAGGAGTGGACGGGGAGGTGCGCCGGGCTCCGGTGGGTCTTCTGGTGGTGGAATGAGGAGGGGAGGGGCTTGGCATGCCGCGAATTTAGCCGGGCTCCGGCGAGAGGAACTGCGGCCATGGGGTCTAGGAGAGGCTCTGGAGCTCGGGCTAGAGGTGGGGAGAGCCTAGAGGAGTGCGGTGGAGGCGATGGTATGCTCGGAGTGGCTCGGGGTGGCCTCTATATAGGTGGGGCGAGGAGGCCAAGCTGTCACCGCCGCGGACGCGTGTCCGGCGCCACGGACGCATGTGCACGCACTCGAGCTCGAAGGTAGACGACGGGGGAGGCACAGGGGAGAGCTTCACGGGGCAGAGGCGACCAAGGGAGCGCAGAGAGAAGGATCTGAACGCCATTAATGCCTTGTCGGCACTGTGCGCTCGTGGACGCGCGGCGGATTGCGTCGGTGAGGAAGCGGGCGAAGGGGGAGAGGGGTTCAGTTGATCGGCGACAACACGGGCTAGCTGCTGGACATGCCCGTGCTCGCTGAGACGCCGAGCAGAGAAGGGGCCTGAGCAACAAGCCATTCTGGGCGCGGCCATTGCATGCCAAAACGGTGGTCACCGCGTGCACTGGTGCACACAGTGCCACGAGCTAAGACAAACAATGTCTGGGGTGGAGTCTTTCCTGGGGAGGTTGCATCTGAGGTGGTAGATTGGTTAAAAATGACACGGTTAAATGGCAGTTAACACCTGAAGTTTACTGCAGTAAACTTGATCGTGTACTACTGATCAACAGGGATGTGATTAGGTCAAATGGAGTTGTCTGGTAAGTTCATGTTAAGAAGGACTTACATCCTGATAATTTTGAGAAGAATTGGACCAATAATTAATATAGTTGCTTTACAACTAAGTAATGTGGTCCAGAATGAAGATCATAATGATGCCCTCAAATGGAGGAGCCACTTGAGCTGAACTTTAGCAAGGCAGGCTTATTTGGCCATATGAAGATGCTGCAAAAGGTTTAATACCAATTGGATAAACCAAAATGATACTTCCTTCACAAACATTTTCACTAACCAGAAACTTACAAAAATTATAGAGGAAAAATGGCTTAATGAAACATGCCCAAAATGGGTGGAGGTAGGTTATATGGATAATAGAAGGCCTAGAAAAATTGGCAGTCATAATGGAGCAATATACAATATACTTGCTTCACAAACTGAAATTTTGGACAGAATCAAAGAATTGATGGTGAGCTCACATGGAGGCATGACATGAGCTCTACGTTGGTGGATAGCTATGATATGGTGATATGAGGGATCATGCAAAATGACAACTCATTTGGATATGCCTAGCTTGTACTTCCTTCACAACCAGTTCCCTCAGACAGGAACTTTGGAAAATCATAATTAAATAATTAATAGGCAAATGAGGTTGCATTTTGGCATGTGTCAGTGATATGGACAGGAAAAGGTGTCCAAGGAGTCTGAGGTCAATTGGGAAAAGATAAATGGCACTTGCTTCACATTCTACCATTCAGGACAGAATAGGAAATGAATTAATTGAGCATGATGGGGAAGATGGCAAATGAAATATTTTGCCATATTTGAGAAAGATGTGATCCAAAAAATTTATGAGAATTATTTGGGAATTTTAGGAGTGATGGAAATAAAGGTTACTTCACAACCTAGGGCAATTTGAGTTGTTCCTTTAATAGAAAAGGAATATTCCCAATAAAAAGAATATTGGGATTTGGGCTAGGATGAAAATGATAGGGTCTAGGGAAGGATTTGGGTATGACAAACCACTCTAGAAGCAAAGAAGAGTTCATCTTCTTCACTTTCCAGACCACAAGGCCACGGAAAAAGAAACCTCAAGCAAAAACCTGAGAAAAATAAAAGAAAAAGAAAGGGCCAAAAATTAGGCTGTCACAAACCTTACCCCCTTAAAGAAATCTCGTCCTCGAGATTTGGTTGCTCAGGGAACAAGTATGAAAATACTGACTTAAGGAAACCGTTTCCAACTCGGGTATCCTTTTTCTTATTTTTGTTCCCACTAAATTTTTATCTGACTGGCCCTGGGGTGGTTTGCTTTAATATATCCATATTCTGATAGATCTTACCTTGCTTGTTCATGCTTATATAGACTCCAGTTTCTTTTTAGATCTGCTGACTTAACTGACTGTGATTGATCCTCACAACTGAAATATATGCCGGTCTCACAAATCCAAGAGTGATTTCCGCTGGTTGTGTCATCCGGCACTGACAATCTTTCATGAAGTGGTGATCAGATTTTCCTAGTGGACACCCAAGCTCTAACTCCTTGCATTGGTCCCTGCGGTCCCTGTGGTCGAGGAATGCGCTCCCACGATTGAGGAGGTGTCGCTAGTCCTCGTTGCCGAGCCTCAGGCTCCAACTTGGGTGCGGCACATAGTCCATTTCCTCCAAACTGGAGGACATCCTGAAGAGTAAGAAGAAACTGAAAGAGTAGCCCGGAGGGCCAGTATGTATCAGTTTGTTGACGACACATTATACAGAAGAAGGCCCAATGGTGTGAATTGAAGTGCATTTTCCAGGAGTAAGGAAAGGAACTATTGGCATAGATACACAAGGGTATGTGCGGCTCACACATTGGATCGAGGGATCTGGTGGGAAAAGCCTTCGGACCAGGATTTTACTGGCCCACAGCCCTCCAAGATGCAGTTGAGTTGGTCACCAAATGTGAAGCCTGCCAGTTCCATTCCAAGAATATCCATCTGCATGCCCAAGCTCTTTAGACAATCCCTTTATCATGGATGTTTTCGGTCTGGGGGCTCGACATCTTGGGCCCTTTCCCCCGTGCTACCGGGGGCATTGAATTCTTGTTCGTTGCAATCGACAAATTTGCAAAGTGGCCGGAAGTAGATCCCATGAGAAAGGTGACTGCTCAGTCAGCTATCAAGTTCTTGAAAGGATTGGTGTGTCGTTTCGGGATCCCTACCCGAATCATCACCGACAATGGCACCCACTTCACGAGCCACGCCTTCATGCAATACGTTCATGCCCTCAGAATCAAGATCTCAGTCGCCTCTATTGCTTATCCAAGGAGAAACGGGCAAGCTGAGAGGGCGAACACTGAAGTGTTACGAGGAATCAAGAAAAGGACATTTGATAAGCTGCATAAGTGTGGCAGACGATGGATCGACGAGCTGCCGGTGGTTCTTTGGTCCCTCGGAATGACACCAAATCGAGCTACCGGGCAGACTCCCTTCTCCCTAGTCTATGGGGCAGAAGCAGTTATCCCCACAGAACTCATTTACAGGTCACCTCAAGTGCTTGCCTATGATGAAGTAGCGCAAGAACAGCACCGGCGTGACAACATTGTGCTACTCGAGGAGAACCGTCATTGGGTTGCTACGCGTGCTGCACGCTACCAGCAAGCCCTACGTCACTATCACAGTCGTAGGGTTCATGCCTGGAGTTTTGAGGAAGGAGACCTTGTCCTTTGGCATGTTTAGTCCGCCAAGGGTACAAACAAGTTGACGCCAAAGTGGGAAGGCCCTTACCGGGTAGTACGAGCCACCAGACCTGGCGCAGTCCGTCTGGAGACCGAAGATGGCATTCAGTTGCAAAATGCATGGAACATTGAGCATCTCCGTAAGTTCTACCCATAAGGCGCGGCTGTCAGGCCCTGCCCGGCAGCCACCCTTTTGTACAGGGCTTGCCAATGTTGCATGTAACCCCTTGTACAAAGCCAGGCACAGACCATGAGCAACAGAGAAATAAATGAAGCGTTGGGGGGCCCCCGACAAATTGCATGCATCCATAAGCATATCATGAGCATAGCATGTTCATATAAACAAGATCGCATGTGGCATCATTTTCATCTGCACTAAGCTGCAAGCTCTCACTGTGGACTTGGTCCCGAAGAAGAGAAGGGAAGAAGAGCCTACATTGTGATCCCCGGCAAGCCAAACAGATAAGTTCTCTCTTACCCATACATGTTATGTAAGTATAGACTTGTGCATATGAAAACCACACCAATTTTGAAACTTATGTGCTCCCATCCCTTGACTCGAACGTTGCTTCGGTCAGAATGGTTGTAGTGGCCTTCGGCGAAAAAGTTTGGCGGGGGGCTGGTCCCTTTTTACGATTTTTGCCCAGCAAGCCTAGCTCCGTGGTAGCAAACTGAGGGTACCGGTAGGATAAGCCTGTCGGGGAAAACTTGTTTACTTGAAGGTATAGAGGCATTTCACCTCTGCATGGACATGTTACATGCACAAGTACCCGGCAAGGTTTGTCTTTTTCATTAATATGCTGATCAACAAGTACAGGTCTTACAGAACACAAACATGGGTAAAGAAGATTACATAATTTAAACTAAAGTTTGGCAAGTGCCTACACATTTTAGATTGAAAAAAATGCCCATGATGCCTTTTTCTCTATCCCTCCCCTCCTTGAAATTGCATGGGGGTAATAAGAAGAGAGAGGGAAGGCCTGGCTAGGATTCGGCGCCTCCCCAGGATTAGGATGGCACCGTTCCCAGGTTGGGAGGAAGAAACCGGAGGGCAGGTGCGGATGATGACACTGCCGGAGGCCCAGCCGGTGATGATGGTGTTGCCAGCAATCATGCCTCGTTGGAGCGGTCGTCCTCGCTCTTGACGCGT